>NC_090735.1:89964521-89997021 GCF_036898095.1 Palaemon carinicauda | reverse complement strand
GTGCACGTTCAGCAGAGGCCCGTGCAGGCCTGCCGTGGCGGGGCGCTGCGGTGATTACAGGAGACATAGCATCGGCTGTGGTGCCAACTTCTTTATCGGCCAGTTGGTCTCTAGGAGGCGAGTCGAGATATTCGAGAGGAGGGGTGTTAGGAGGTTCCGCCTCACTTGGTTCGGATAGTGTTTAGCTATTTTCGTTAACCTCCAAAGGTATGAGTCGGTTCACTGGACGCACATACTCAGCAATGGAGGTAATGTGTTGGCCACAAGACAGTATAGGAGGTTATACTGAAATAAAACGACATGTAATTGAGAAATACGCCTTACCCGATGCTAGATAAGGGGATATAAAAGAAAATTACAAACCCCAAAATTTGAAATGGTGAATCCGTTCTAAGTTTTGCAACTCACATTTTTCGGGATTGTGATTCGTTTGCTACCCGGAGTGCCAATCTCCCAGAAGGTAATAAAAAGCAATTGCCCGTCAACATATTCTCATATTAGTAAACCTGTATTTATGTGGTTATTTGTTCGATGACAATCGCTCGTTACCAGACGAAGTGATGGTGATACAAAACATTCTAGACAGTATGCCAGAAGAAAAAATGACTGAGAATAACTGCCCCGATTCCGAGAAGGTGGCAACCATGAGAGGCACTCACCAACCCCCAAAGCGGGAGAGGGGAGAACTTAGTCAGCAGGTGAGAAGAGTCTTCAGATGTTGGCAGTGTGGGGGAGAGGGGCACCAACGAGGAAAGTGCCCCACCCAAGGATCCCCCCACTGTTACACCTGTGAGGCCTACGGTCATTAATCTCGAGAGTGCCCAGCAATAAACGCCGAGGGTGGGCGGGCTGTGGCACATGCACATCCCCCCCCCCTGCTTGCCCAACAACCGAGGAAAAGGAAACAGAGGAAGGGGGAAACGAAGGAGATCGATACCCCCCTGCATGACATCAGAAGCAGCAGCTGAGGCAGCAATGAGAGCGACTACAACAGACTTGGTAGATTAGGCACTGGGACCTCCATCGATACCCCCGATCTCACCCCCGAAGCACTAGGGACAGGACCAGTGGGCTGCGGCATTGCAAGCGAGGTCGTTGGCAAGTGCCCCATATATCCTAATGGGCAGCTAGGAATGTTAGCAGTCATGATTGAACTACCAGATAAGTCCATTCGAGCGCTGACAGACACAGGAGCCAGCATTTTGCCGATTGAAAAAAGATTCTCCTCAAACCCACTACAGTCAGCGGCATCCATCATCCTCGACACGCCAGGGGGAAATAAACTACACGCAAGACATACAACGATCGTCAACTCTAAGTTGGGATCTGTGAAGAATACACATGATTTTTTTGTCTTGCCCACCTTGGGAATTCCAGGAATTGAGGCTATATTAGGGATTGATTTTATCAGTATTAATCAAATGTGCAGTTTTGGGGCAAAAGATACAACAACATGAAAGCAGGAGGGTGCATTTTGCTTATAGAAAGTCATGAGAGAGTAAGTGCTTGTGCGGGCATGGAGAGATGATCAAGTAAGGTAACAGCTGTACCTCAAAGAGAAGTGTTGTCTCCCCAGACACTTCAATGACCCAGTGTCAGCCTCTCCCGTAAGGAACCATAGTCATTGTTAAACCCCTTGACAATTGGGCACTCGTAGTCTTAGAGGGCTTGTCAGAAATAAAAGACAACATAGCTGATATAACGATAGTTGATTTGTCAAATAAAAGAGTTGTGTTAGGAAAGGATTCTGTGTGTGAATTAGAGTTATGTGAAATTGTTAATAATGGGATCTTGGGAACTACATCTCCAGCCCGCACAGACAAACGTACTTAGAACTTGATTATACAAGCGCAAAAACTATGTCCGCCAGAATATCAACCTGTAGTTAGTAACATTGTTGATAATTATTCCGATGTAATTGCATTTGGAAACGAGCCACCCAGGAGGATTGATCGATTACCCTTTAGCATTGAAACTGGGCAGGCGGAGCCAATTAAGACAAGGTCCTATAAGGTACCCATTCATTTCCAGGGAGAGATAGAAAGGGAAATTAGTATATTAAGGGAACAAGGGATAATCGAGGAGCATAAATCCCCATGGGCTTCCCCAATTGTAGCTGTTAGGAAAAAGGATGGCTCGATAAAATTGTGTATTGATTATAGGAAGTTGAATACAGTCACTAAGGATAATGCATTTCCATTGCCCTCGATCGAAGAATTGCTTCTGAAGGTACGAGTTACTAAATATTTTTACAACTATTGATTTAAAGTCTGGATACTGTCAAATACCCATTCAGGGAGACAGTAAATGTAAAACGGCATTTATAGCTAATGATCAACTATTTCAGTTTAATTTTCTTTCTTTCGGTGTTAAAAATGATCCAAGTCACTTCTCTAGAGTAATGATGGTGGTTTTGTCTCCCTTAATTATCCATAATGTTCTTGTTTATTTAGACAATATCATAATTACAGGGAAAACTGGCAAAGAACATAATAATAATATTCGTAAAGTTTTAGAAGCATTGCGACGTAATGATATGAAAATAAATTTGTCAAAGTGCAAATTTTTCTGTAAACAGGTCGAATTTTTAGGTCACATAATAACCCCAGAAGGTATCCAACCCTGCCCCCAGTAAGGTAGAAGTTATTAGAGACTTTCCCAGGCCTCGTACCCCTAAGGAAGTAGCTAGGTTCCTAGGGCTCGCTGGGTATTACCGTAAATTCATGAGAGGTTTTGGAGAGATAGCGAGACCTTTAGATCTTTTAAAGAAACAAAAATTAATAAATTGGGGAGTTGAAAAGGGAAGGGCCTTTAACCATTTGAAAGCTGCCTTAACTAGTAATGACTTACTCACATATCCTAGATTTGATCGCCCGTTTTTAGTGACAACAGATGCGAGTAGCGTAGCTATTGGTAGCATTGTTTCTCAACGAGATGATAAAGGTAGAGAGCGACCCATTTGTTTTGCTTCTGGGGCATTAAAAGGGGCAGAAAAGAATTATAGTACATTCGATCGAGAGGCTTTGGCTATTTCTTGGGTCCTATAGAGGCATCGGTTCTTTTTATTAGGTCAATCGATTGAGTTGCAAAGTGGTCATCGCCCCTTACGTGATTTATTTTATAAAAGTGACTTGACATCTAGACAAGCGAGATGGATTGAAAGATTTTTAGATTTTAATATAAAGGGGTTTCATCACATAGAAGGTAAAGCTAACAAGGTAGCTGATGCTCTCTCTAGAGGTGCAGTAATAGGAGTAAAAACTTGGGCACAAAAGAAGAACGATGAACGAAACCAAAATATTGAAGACCCCCATCAAAATAGAGAACGGGATGTTAATTCACGTGAGGGAATTAGAAAATGAGATTCGTGAATGAGAGAAAGAGAGAGTTAGAGATGTTGGATAGAGAGAGAGAGAGCGAGATGGGAACGGTGAAGGTGAATATATGTGGGTGGCCGAGGACATGACCAGGGGTATCCAGAATGAGTGCCCTGATGATGCAGGTGTGATTGACTTGGGAAGTTGGGACATAAAAGAAGTCCAAGAGGGACAGAAAAAAGAGGAATGGACGGAAAGAGTGCGAGCAGTGATTAAAGGGGAATTGGTGAGTTATCCATCATTTCTGAATGTGCCTTGTAAGAATCTTTTTATAGAGAATGATATCTTATATTGTGCTTACAAGAAGAAGGGAGGGGAATTTTCTGGACGGGTAGTTCTTCCTACCGCTTTAATTAATTGAGCCATCCACATTGTAAATGCAAGTCCGTATGCAGGGCATTTAGGGAGTGATAGAACATTAAGGAGAGCACGTGAATCCTTCTTTTGGTTAGGAATGAAAAAATCAATAGAAAATTATATAAAATGTTGTCATGCTTGTAACTGTTTCAAAGAACATAAAAACACTGTACCGGAAGCCAGAAAGTGGCCGGTGATTCCTATTAAATTTTATAGAGTACATATGGAAGGGGTAGGACCATTTCCTACTGGTTTAACACAACATAAGTATATATGTGTATTTGTGGATGCATTTACTCGGTACAATCATAATTACACATTGATGGATAAATCAGCAAATTTATTAGCCCAGCCGCTGTGCTCTTTCATTACTAGGTTTGGTTGCCCGAAAATTTTGATAAGTGATAATGGTCTCGAGTTTATAAATAAGGTGGTGGAATCGGTCACGGACTTGAAGAAAATTGAATACTTTTCAGTGACTGCATATAGGCCTTCAGCTAATGGCATAGTGGAATCGCATAATAGGGAAGTAGTGCGAATTTTACGTTACTTAGTGGCTGATGACCCCCTTCATTGTCACGCCATGCTTCCTACAGCTGAGCTAGCTTTGAACATTGCATATAATGCTTCGCTCAGGGACACGCCTTTCTTTCTAGTGTATGGACAAGATCCTGTGTTACCATATACGGTCCTGATTAATTCACAACAGTTGTCAAATTATTCAATTGAGCAATATCGTGTCTATTTACCAAATCTCTTAAGGAGAGTAATGAACACCACTGAAAGATTTTTGAAAAGAGCTAATGAAAAACACAGCTAAAAGTATGATGGTCAGTTCAAAACCACACCGGTAAAAGTATTTGTTGGCGATCATGTGTATTTGAAACGATTACAACTTAAGAAACACAAACTAGAGCCAGCGTATTTGGATCCGTACCAAGTAAAGATGATTAAATCTAACACAGTAGTGATACAAAGAATTATTAATGGCGCAGTGGCTGAACATCATCAGGCACACATGCATGTGGTGCCTGAAGAGGTAGTTTTCAAAAGTGTCAATCAGAGTGTACCTCCTTACCCTTGCATACGTGACATTCCTCGAGTTGATGAGTAGAATTTTTTTTCTTTGCTGCTGTTGTTTGAACAGACCTCATTTCTTCTTTTGACGTGTTTTGAGCAAATCATAAATGAAGCTACCCACAGGTGTGGTAATTGCTTGGACCTCGTAAACACTGACTCCCCTGGCGTTATAACTAGCAAGGTTGGTTCTCCAGTCGGGACATCTGATCATGCCTTGATTTCATTAGTAGCGAAGACTGAGCAGCCTGTCCCTGATATATCATACTCTAGTAAAATTTATATAAAATCCCAAGCAGACCGGAATGGGATTTTGCATGATCTTTTGTGCTTGAATTGGTCACAATTATATAGTAGTGTAGATCCTGTTGTCCCTTTGAATAAGAATATAGTCAACATAATTGATAGCCGTTTCCCTTCTCGTGTGCTAAGGTACTGAGTGAAAGACAAACCGTGGTTCAATGATGATTGTAAATGTGCTTATTTGGAGAAGCAGGAGGCCTATCATCTTTAGAAGGGTAACAGATCAGATTTGACTTGGAATAACTATACTCAGCTTCGAGCTGTTGCTCAGAGAGTTTATGCCTCAACTGAAAAGGAGTACAATTTAACCATAAAAGAAACCCTTTCTGGTACAACTCAGGAACATAAATGGTGGTCTAACCTTAAATCTGCACTCTTTGGTGTAGATGCAACAGTTCCTCCTTTACTTAAACCAGATGGCTCAGTCACTCACTGTCCAAAGGAAAAGGCAACCCTTTTGGCTGATGTTTTTGACAGTAAACAGAGTAATGAAAAACTTGAACTTCCTCATTCATGTTTTCCTGAGACTAAACTAACTAGTTTAGCTTTTTGATCTCGTGAAATTAAAGCTCTGTTGATGGACCTTGATGCTTATGGAGGTGTAGACCCAAATGGTATTTTTCCATTGTTTTTTATAAAGACAGCAGATTTCTTAGCTCCAAAGGTATCTGTTATTTTGTGCAAGTTAGCAAGAAGAGGAGCTTTTAACACTTTTTGGGGGATTGATAATGTTACTCCTCTATGTAAATGTGTTTGTGGTAGCTCAAGTTCCACTCATTACCGCCTAATTTCCATAACTCCCATATTGTCTAAAGTTTTTGAGCTTCTTCTGGCAAAACGTCTTAATAGGTTTGTTGAAGGTAATCATGTATTCCCTAGTTTGCAATTTGGTTTTCATAAAGGCCTTGGAGTATGTGATGCCCTTCTTACAATCTCCAATGCTGTACAGAAATTCCTTGATTGTGGTCAGGAAGTTTGTATGATTGGCCTTGATTTATGTGCTGCCTTTGACCGTGTTAATCATGAGGCCCTTATTTTCAAACTCAAACAGTTGGGAGTGGGTGGGTCGTTGCTTAGTATTATTATTGATTTTTTAAGTAATAGATCTCAAAAAGTTGTTGTGAGTATAGGAATGTGATATCCGGTGTTCCACAGGGTAGTGTTCTTGGCCCATTACTTTTCATACTATATACACATGACATGTGGTTTGGCCTAGAAAACAAGCTTGTTGCATATGCAGATGAAGCTACTCTCTTTGCATCAATTCCATCCCCTGAATTTAGCTAAAATTAGTGCATGGTGCAAATTATGGGGTATGAAGTTGAATCCTAACAAAATTCAATGATTGTAAGTATGTCAAGGACGGTGGCTCCTCAACATCCGGATGTCAGTATTGATAATGTTTCATTAACTTTGTATGACTTTTAAAATTTTAGGTGTGATTCTCGACAGCAAATTTACTTTTGAGAAACACATTAGGTCTGTGCCTTCTTCAATTGCACAAAAAAATTGGCTTATTGAGAAAGTCTTTTAAGATTTTTGGTGATCAATCTATTCTGAAGAAGTGTTTTAATTCTTTCATTCTACCTTGTTTTGAGTATTGTTCACCTGTCTGGTGTTCAGCTGCTGATTCTCATCTTAATTTGTTGGACAGAAACTTACGGTCTATTAAATTTCTTATTCCTGATGTAGATATTAATCTTTGGCACAGTCGTTCAATTAGTTCATTATGCACTTTGCATAAGACTTTTCATAACTCTGACCATCCTATACATTCAGATCTCCCTGGACAATTCTATCCTGTTCGTAATACTAGGCAGGCAGTTAATGCTAAAAGTCAGGCCTTCTCCATCATGAGGCTCATTACTACACAGCATTCCAGAACTTTTATTCCAGCTGTTACCAAGTTGTGGAATGATCTTCCAAATCGGGTCGTTGAATCAGTAGAACTTCAAAAGTTCAAAGTTGGAGCATATTATGTTGACCAGGCTGACATGAGTCTTTTTATGGTTTATATATGACATATCTGTTTTTGACGTTGATAATAGTTTATATAGGACATATCTGTTTTGACGTTACTGTTTTAGAATGATTTATTGTTAACTTGTTCTCATCATTTATTTATTTCCTTATTTCCTTTCCTCACAGGGCTATTTTTCCCTATTGGAGCCCTTGGGCTTATAGCATCTTCCTTTTCCAACTAGGGTTGTAGCTTGGTTAATAATAATAATAATAATAATAATAATAATAATAATAATAACAATGTGGTCTTATGTTGGTGCTTAATGTATACGTAAAGTGTTGTTGTAATTTTGCTGAGTGTGGCAATACGTATGACATACTGCTTAGTAAACCTAAAACCAATCAGAGGTTCAATAGGTCAGGTGAGATCCGTCAGGAAGATGACGTATTATTCATGTATTTATATTATACCTGGTTGCTGGGGCCGGGGCGGTTCCAGAAGAGCAAGTGGCTGCGGGATTAATGTTTAGCCTTGAGGAAAAGCAGTGTTCGAGAATGTGTAGATGTGATTACCTCATACTCAAAGTTATAAGAGAAGGGCGGGAAGATGAAGGATTTTCTTGGGAAAATGGCTAGTGGCTGCCGATTGATAGTTACAAGTGAAAGTGTAGTAGTGATCTTAAAAATGGCGAAACGGTGGTGGTGAGTTGGGTTTACGGCACGTAAACCCGGACAAGTAAAATCGAGGGATGAAGGAATATCTATTCCTACTCCTGTACTGTCCAAAAGAGCCCGTAATGCCCGCAACCAGATGGAGGTTATTGATGAGGTTATATAATGCTGATATTGATATGTTTTTTTTTTCTTTTTACTTTGGGTATTCTGTATTTTAGTTGCAGAGGTCATAAGAAAAATTGAGTGAAATTAGTTTATATAATATTGTGTACATTTTTACATGCAATATTTCATTTTTTATTTTTTTGTGGATGTGTTATTTTTTGGGGTGATTTATATTTATATATTATGTGTTACATTTCTGTGCAGTACATAACAATATTTTATTTTTTGTTATTTTTGTGGAAGATGTGTTATTATTTGGGGTGATTTATATGTATATATTTTGTGTTGCATTTCTGTGTAGTACATACCATGCCCTATTCTGGGTCAGAGTGTCCTCCATATATCATAGACTAGAGCTGGCGAGTGCCCACCTCCTCCCAGAGTGAGGAGCTTGGGGGGGGAGTAGTATCCTAATCCTTGTAAGCAAAATATGTTTTTTATATGTCAAGGATAATAACCCTAGAATCTTGAAGTGATGTGTTTGACAGTATATTTCCAATACAGTGGAGAATTCCACATAAACCTAACATTCAGCATGTAGATAGAGCAAGATTGCATCTTGCTTGCGAGGGTTAGTTAGTACCATTCGAGCGATCAGTAGACAAGGTACTCACTTGAGACTGTCGGCTGTACACAGTGTATTCATGAACCTTTTTGTGATAAAGAGAAAAAAACCCGTGTTCCGATATCTCATTATCCATTGACATGGGACATGTGTATATATATATATATATATATATATATATATATATATATATATATATATATATATATATATATATATATACATATATATATATATATATATATATATATATATATATATATATATATATATACATGCATATATATATATACATATATATACATACATACATATATATATATATATATATATATATATATATATATATATATATATATATATATATATATATATACACATATACATATATATATATATATATATATATATATATATATATATATATATACACATATATACATATACATATACATATATATGTATGTATATATATACACACACATATATACATATACATATATATGTATGTATATATATACACACATATATATATGTATATATATATATATATATATATATATATATATATATATATATATATATATATATCTATATATATATATATATATATATAGATAGATATATATATAGACATACATACATATATATATATACATATATATGTATATACATTCATATACATATATCCATACATATATATACACATATATACATGTGTGTGTGTATATATATATATATATATATATATATATATATATATATATATATATATATATATATATATAAATATATATATATATATATATATATATATATATATATGCATATATATATATGTATGTATATATATATATATATATATATATATATATATATATATATATATATATATATATGTATGTATATATGCATATATATATGTATATATTTTCATATGGTGTGGGTTAATTACATAAGAATACATGATTGGAGGCGGTGAATTAGACGATTGATACATCGTAAGAGGATTTATTGTCTAAGTTAATTTTCACCAGTTGTTAGATAATTATCAGAGTATTATTTCTCGCCTTAGTTTAGGTCATAATGAAAATTCTGGTGCAAAACCTAAAGTTAAATATGAAGGTAAAGACCGTAATTTCCAACCTTCAGAGTATAGTAATAAATATTCTGCTAGTAATGACTCTAATAAAGTTCAATTTACCAATAAACCTTCATTAAATGAAGCCGCTTTCCCTGGTATTGATTTGATGAACAACTTGTTGTCTATGGCTTTGTATTTCAGGAATAATGATTATGTAGTTGTAGCTGATATAGTGAAGGCTTTTCTCCAAGTTAGGTTATCTTTAGAGTCTGATCGAAATAGATTTTCTTTCTTTAGAAAGGTAAATGGGAAGTTTGTTGCTTATAGGTATAATACCATAAATTTTGGATTTGTAAGTTCTCCCTTTATATTGAATTATATCATTCAACATCATTTATCTAGCTATAGAGGGAATGAAGTAGCTTCTCTGATTAAAGACAAATTTTATATGGATAACTTAGTGCTCTCTTCTAATCAAGGACCCCAATGCCATTTATTATCAATTCTATTAAGAAAATTATGAATTCAGGGGGGTTGCCTTTACGGGAGTGGGGTTCTAATATTCCTGCTTTGTTATCTACTCTTGATGAAGATGAAAAGGTAGCTTCTTCTGAAATGAAGATTTTAGGATATATTTATGATTCTAACCAAGATACCTTACAATTAAAGGTTAAGCAATTGAACAAGGGCGCTTCCTCAAAGCGTCTGATTTTGTCAGCTTTGTCTTCTGTCTTTGATCCTATTGGTATATTTGCACATATAATGCTGCAGGGCAAGCTTATTATTCGTAAGTTGTGTCAGCAAGTTTCGAACTGGGATGAAATAGCTAGTGCTAAAATTTCTAAGCTATGGAGTAAATTTTGTAGTTTTTACAGTGAAGTTAGTCAAGCTTCTTTTTCCAGACAAACTTATAAAACTGATGCTCCTGTCAAGCTGTTTTTGTTTGCCGATGCTTCTAAGGAAGCTTATGGTTGTGCTATGAATGCTGTGCAAAGTGATCATAGTTCCCTGATATTTGCTAAGACTAAAGTTAGCCCTATCAAGGAGAAAACTCTCCCGTCTTTAGAACTTTTGGCTGCTCAATTAGCTTTGAAGTGTTTTGATACTATTTTTAAAAGTAATCTATTAAATTGTGCTAAAATTGAAAGCATAACTCTTTTTATAGATAGCCAAGTAGTTCTTAGTTGGATTCTTACTAATAGGGCTCTTAAGAGAAACACATTTGTAAATAATAGGTTGAAGGAAATTTCTAATCTGTTAGATAGGATTTCTGATAAATTTTGTAGAGTTTCATTAGCTTATATTCCTTCATCTAGCAATCAGGCTGATTTACTTACTAAACCTTGTACTTGTAAGCACTTTCTTGAACATTTCAGTCTTTGGATCAAAGGGCCTTCATGGTTGAATTCTCCTGACGAGTGGCCTAAGGGTCTTTTGGGTTGTATTCCTGATAATGTGAAGGGTGACTTAATTTCTCCTGTAATGTTTCCTAAAAAGGAACCTCTTGTAAATATTAGTAATTTTTCTAGTTTTTCTAGACTTATAAGTGTAGTTTCTAAGGTATTTACTGTTGTATATAAGTTTAGAAAAATTCAAGCTGACCCTGTTGAGGCAGCTTCTAATTACCTTCTAAGGTTGATGCAAGAGGAAGCTTTTCCTCTTGAATTATCTCATCTAAAGAGTAGAGATTCTTCACTTGAAGTTCCACCTTTAGTTAAACAGTTCAACTTGTTTCTTGATGATAATGGTATAATGCGAACTAAAGGTCGTATTGACAAAAATATTACTTTAAAATTTGATATTGTCAATCCTATTCTTGTGGACAAGAAGCATCATTTGACTCGGTTGTTGATTTATTATGCCCATTGTAAGTCTATGCATATGGGTTTGCAAACCACTCTTAGTTTTTTGCGCATGCGTGGTTTATGGATTGTGAAGGCTAGGCAAGCAGTTTTGTCTGTCCTTAAGAATTGTATTGTATGCAAGCGTTATAATGCTAGCACAGTGAAGTTTCCTTCTCCTCCTTCGCTTCCTTCTTCCAGGGTTAATTTGAATGTGCCTTTTGCTCATACTGGTGTGGATTATACAGGCCACTTATGGTTGAGGGAGAAAAATTTAAGGTGTACATTCTTATTTCCACTTGTTTCAGTACAAGAGCAATACATTTGGAAGTTGTCTAGTCTATGTCAACTTCAGAATTTATATTAGCTTTCATTAGATTTTCTAATAGGTTTGGTGTTCCTGTTGCTGTTTATTCTGATAATGCCAAATCCTTTGTTCAGGCTGGTAATATAATTGAACAGTTACTTACTTCTTCTGAGTTTGAGGAGAAGTTTAGGGGCGCTTCAATTTCTCATAAGACTATCCCTGTGTACGCAGCGTGATATGGTGCTGTTCGGGAAAGATTAATTAAAACAGTGAAGCATTGCCTTTTTAAAACTCTTGGTAGATATACTTTCCTCTCTGACATTCAGAAAATTTTGAATAATAGGCCTTTAACTTATAGATCTTGTGAAAATGAGTTAGATATAATTTCTCCTAATTATTTCTTGGTTGGCAGATTTATTCCTTCATTAATGTTTGGTGATTCTGAACAAGTTCCTGAGTGGGAGTATGGTGAGGAGGATGAGTATTCTTCTCTCCTTGCTCGTAATTTGGAAACTAGGGATGGACTTTATGAAAGCTTTAAGGAAAGGTGGCTTTCTGAATATCTATTAAGTTTGAAAGAAAAGGACAGATCTTCTTTTCATCCTCCAAGAAAGTGGGAAAAAGGGGAAATTGCTCTCTTTAAATTACCTTCCAAATCTAGAACTTATTGGCCATTAGTTAGAATTGTTGAAACATTCAGTGACAACAAAGGGGTTGTACGTACTGTTCATATTGTTAAGCCTGATAAAAGTGAAAGTGCAATTAATATTACTTTTTTAATACCTTTAGAATTATATTCTGAACTTAATGATCCTAATTTATATATTCAAATTGAACAAGAGGAAAATGTTAGTGAGTTGGAGACAGATGAAATACCTGACACTGGAACAGCTTTGCCCAATGAAGCATCTACTACGCCTACCCGTAGTACTGCTCTTGCCTCCAGAAACCTAATAAGAAGCCTAGCTCGGGAGGGTAGATTGTAAACACTAGTTTGTTTTTTGTTATGAGAGTGTTCTTTTGTTGTCGAGTTAATCTGTCAAAATGGTTCTTTGTGTAACCACTTTTCTTTTTGTTGTTTGGGGAAGATGTAGAAATAGTTGATTGGAGAATGGTAACTGCATTCGTGGGAAATTAGTCGAATTGACTAGTTAGTTCGTTCTTACTTTTTGTTCTTAATTTTGGTGTTTGTTATGGACGGAAAGTAAACTGAATGATTGCCATTTGTTAATATTAAATGTAAATTTTTAACTTTCTCCTTTTTGTATTCTAATTGAATTAATTAATTTAATGTTAAATGTATTCCTTATAAGGAAACAGTTTTGTTTTCCTGTCTTTATTTTTCAACGGTTGTTCGAAAGTTTCGGACAAAGGAAAGAAAACGGGAGTTGACCACAAGTTTTGAGTCCGACTTGGAGTTAGTCTCTGCTGAATTACAGTACCGGCCGGGTCATTAGAACACGTGTTCTTTCTGCATTTTAAAAGTTAACAAAAAAATCTCAAGAAACAAGGATGTCCGTTCGTGCAATTTTGTGCAGGTAAGTTGAAAAGTAAAGACTTGCTTAATTATTGATTTGAGTTAGATAATTCTAACAAGCTAAAGAGTCTCTTCTACTTTTACCGAGAGGAAAATAGCCACTGAACAATGCTGTTGCAATAGTTAATCACTTGTGCAAAGAAAAACCTTTGGCATTCCAAGTGGTGTCAGGCGTGTGAGGACAGAGGAGAATGTGGAGAGAATAGGCCAGACTATTCGGTGTATGTGTAGGCAAAGATGAAATGTGCCGTAACCAGAGAGAGGGGTCCAATTTAGTACTGTCTCGCCAGTTAATGGACTCAACAAATCTCTGGCGGTAGTATCTCAACAGGTGACGGGTACCCTGGTCAACCTACTACCTACTATATATATATATATATATATATATATATATATATATATATATATATATATATATATATATATATATATATGTATATGGTTTCGACCTGGCCTTTCATTAGAAGGGGCTAGCGTTCGATCCCAAGTATGAGGTAGAAATTTATTTCTATTTGAACACGATGTTGTGTTGATATTTATCCATATTGACTCATTAGGGGTAATTTGAATGAATTACTACCAATTGTGTTACGTGGTGGCCCGGGGAATTGGGTAAAACTCGCTGGTAAGAGACTGATGTCTCGCCAGGTAAATCCTCGGACAGCTGGTAGCGGTCAGGTTCCAATTCTTTTTATGGGCTCTCGTGACATGGTTGGTTTCGACCTGGCCTTTCATTAGAAGGGGCTAGCGTTCGATCCCAAGTATGAGGTAGAAATTTATTTCTATTTGAACACGATGTTGTGTTGATATTTATCCATATATGTATATGTATATATATACAGTATATATATACAGTATATATATATATATATATATATATATATATATATATATATGTGTGTGTGTATATATATATATATATATATATATATATATATATATATATATATATATATATATATATATATATATATATATATATATATATAAATTATATATATATATATATATATATATATATATATACATATATATATACATATATATATATATATATATATATATATATATATATATATATATCTATATATATATATATATATTTATATATGTATATATGTATATATATGTATATATATATATATATATATATATATATATATATATATATATATATATATATATATATATATATATATACTGTATATATATACACAGTATATATGTATATACATACAGTATATATATATATATATATATATATATATATATATATATATATATATATATATATATATATATATATATATATGTATGTATGTATATTTTTGGGCTCAAGCCATGACGTCCTGATGGAAGGTTCCTTTTTGGTAGCTTCCTTGGGTATATGACTACTAGGATATTCCCAGAGAATTAAACCACAGGTTATCACAGAATTCTTACTTCTGGAGCGAGTATCCTAAAGGTTTCCCTTTAAGACATCGTATATCAACAGGGGACGCATGTATTAACACGCCACATAGCTATCTGCAGCCCATATAGAGTTAACACTTCGATATGGAGGGGCGGAGAATAACTGGGGAGCCGTTCCACAGTTACGCTCGTCCGTGGCTACTTTTGGTACTCGAAACGTAAACAAACGGGCGCCATTGCTAAATGACGTCACGTCCGCCCTCATCCTTCTGTTGTAGCTGCCTTGCTTAGACGGATTTCCCCTTGTGCTTTTTTATCGGCTTGCATCTTCGTAATGTCGCTACCATCAGCCTCGCCTTCTTCTGGAAAGTTGAGTACTAGGTCCCAGTATTGTTTAAATAAGCTCTGACCGTAAAGTAACTTATACTTTTCGAGATATTTCATGTTTTCTGGCGGAGCTGTGCTGCTACCGGACACGCCATTTTATGGCGTCGCTGTTCTCTTGCATGCCTTATTTAGCTAGTCTGAACAGCTTATTCCGGCCTCTTAACTAATTGATACTGTTAGTTATTTAGTCTTCATAGCTAGGAACTTCATATATCGTGTTTTGACGCTCTTTTATCCGGTCATCGCCTGACCCCATACTAGATTGCTAGCTTAGCCCCTAGGCCAGATTGCCTAGCACCAGTGTTCATGCATGATATATTCCAGTGATCCTAGGTTAAGTTATGAAGATAGTGGCATTATTTATCATACTGTTTACTGTGATGCAAGTGTTTTTCGCCTTCAGGGACCATATAGGGGATCGGTTTGATTGTGTGCCTTTCTAACCTAACCTACATGTAGGACCCCTATATGCTCCCTTCATCCCCTGCCTTCGGGCATTCCCTCTGTGTGGCCATGCTCCCCCTGCTATATAGGGGGATCAAGTCCGTATCAGAGTATTTATTGCTTCTCTGTCCTCCCTAAGGGAATGATCCCCCCTTAGGGTTGTGTCCAAGAAAGAGGAACGGCCTGTCCTCCCTCAGTTGCTTCGGTTAGGTTACTTAACCTTCCATGCAACTTGCGATGTGTCTTTCAGCCTACCTAGCTTGGGGTTTAACACTCCTCATCTAGGTTAGGCCTGGGGGGGGGGCGCTAGTTCTGTACTGTTTTAGTTTGAGACGGTACGCGTGCACCGCTCTCATTCAGGTTACCTACCCTAGGCTAGGGAGCGTCCTCCCTTCCTTGGTGGCCGTTTTTGTACAGAGCCTCCCCTATGGAAGACCCCTCTTCTTCTCCCTCCCCACCTATCCCTTGGCATAGTCTAGCCTATACATAGGCTAGCCTATACACATCTGTCCCTAGTCCTACAACTCCTCCTTCGGGTGGAGCGATAGGGGTATCTTGAACTCCTGTTGAGCAGGCCGCTCTGGTACATATACCCTTCATAGCGTCCTATGGGGTTAGCCACTGTAAGCGATTTGTCCAAAGGGGTTCCCCCCCCTCTTGGGTGTACCCTAACCCTCCCTTGGGTTACACTGGCACCCGGCCGACTGCCGGCCCCCTGCCATTGGGTGATAGGACCCACTCCTATCATGGGTACATTCACTCAGGTGGGATGCCAGAGGGGTATGTGATCTTACCCCTCCAATCCCTCCTTCTGTCTCTCTACCTATCCCAGTGCCGGTCCCTTGCCGCCTCTACTGCCGGCGATACCGCCCTTCTCTTGGTGACACATTCCTGAGATACCCTCCCTCCCCTAAGTCGACAGCCTTCCGTGTGCCGGAGGGCTGCCGCCTTCCGTCGGCGTACAGCCGATGGCCCACCCTTACATTACCTAGTTTCGGTTGTCCGCCCTTCGGGCCAGCCTCTGGCGTGCCGGCAGTGATTGCCGGCGGTCTGGGTATACTATATCATTCTGCCTTATCTTATGAACTGGTCACCAAGCCGGGGCTGCCGGAGCCACCGCTTCCCGCCGGGGTGCCGCCGCTGTTCCGCCGCTGTTCCGCCGCTGTGATGGCGGCCGCCAAGCTGGCATTATACCTGAATTCTCTGTGTCTTCCTTAATGCCATAAACCCTGCTGGAGTGGCCTCCGGCGTTCCGCCGGTCTGCCGGCACCCTCCGGAAGCACCAAGGGACTTGCACCCCTTCTACCAGCTATCGACTACATGCTGATAGCCCTACACTGCAACCAGATAGCTTGGCTACTCCGATGGATAGGTATTGTCTTACCGTTCTATTAGTGGCCGTGCTGTCTTCTTGCATATTACAAGTTTCCAGCATACTGTGTGTGTCTTAGCGCAGCTGGTTGCCGGAACCCGATCCTATATGGGGTCTTCTGCTACCCCCTTTACTCTAAAGGTCTGAGTGGTCTCAGTCCTTGATATACCTCGCAGGCAATCTCTGCTAGAATTATCTTCTGCCTTCTATGGCGGTCCATGAAGATTTCCGCTTTTGTGTCCTCGGTCACAAACGAAATTGCCTATTGATAGGGTTACGGTAACCAGCTGGGCGGGATGCACAAGTATTTGTCTATCTACTTCCTTTCCCGCTCCTCTCTTTAACATTACAATATTATAAATTAATTGATGTTAAGTTAATGTTTAACTACTTAAAATTTAACTTTAGAGTAATGTAAGTCACTCTTATGACTTCGGTATACTCATGATCTCTTTCTTTTACAGGAGGAGTACATCAAGTGTGACCACAACTTCTGTGGAGTGAAGCGCCCGCACTTCTACGGGCACACGGCGTGTCGGACCCACGCCCCCTACGCCAATAAGAAAGGCGACCTGAAATTCTGGGACCCGCAGCACTGTACAGTCTGCAAGAGTCGTCTGGTCGAAGCGTTCGACGATCCTCATTCAGTGGAGGTAAGGGACACTGCTCGAGAGAAGCTACGCAAGTGGGTGCGTGGCTTCCAGAAGAACGCCACCGGACCGTATCTCGCCACCGAAGATTTGAGGGCCTTGCTATTCCCGAAGGCATCAAAAGACTCAGTGGTCCCTAGTGATCAGATTCCCACCGTCCAGATAGTGGTGGAACCGGATGTGGTCATGGCTCAGTCCATGCATGAGTGCCGTTTAGACTCCGACAACGTGGAACATATGTCGGAAGTGTCGGAGACCACGGAGAGGAACCTCATGGGCGACGAACTCGACTATGAGGAAGATCAGGTGGAATACCCTGAGTCGGAGCATGAGGTCACTCCAGCTTCCACCCCTGCACCAACTCCTACACCGACGGATGTATCACTCCCTTCTACATCCGCTACCCCGGATCCTACCCCATCCAACACTCAGGAGATCTTCAAGATGCTTGAAGCTCTCATGGATAAGAAACTTCGCGAGAAGCATGAGTTCTTCAGGTCCAACCTCGGAAGTTCGAAGCAACCGAAAAGGATTTCGGTTAAGGACCTCCCTGCATGCTCGGATAATAACCCATGGAGGTATGCCGAGCACATGCCGATCACCACGGGCAAGATCTTTATTAGCGAGAAGGTCGGCTCGATCGCGCTGGAAGAAGTGGAATTCTTCCCAAATCTTTGAGGCTTACCCGGACTGTTACGTCCGACTCAGGTCCAAACCCGCCTCTAAAGAAGAGACCGAACTAAAGGAGGTTATCGTGTTCGATCTCCCGAAGGCCCAGGGTATGTTAGCCAACACGGTGAAAAGTAGGGGCTTCACCTGCTCTAAACTACCGGCGCTTAGCAAAAAGCACCCGACCTACGTCGCACCAGACGATGAGACCTTCCTCTTTCTAGAAAAGGCCTTCACTGCGGTACATAAGGCAGTGGAAGAAGGGAAACCTTGCCCTGCACTGGAGGAGTGCAGGCCCTTCTCCCTGACCACTCCCCCTGATGTTAGACACTGGAAAGACGTCCAGTCAACCTTCGTGGTGGGGAAACTAGAGCCTGACGTCGCTGGTCGTCAGTTTAACGAGGACCTCCCGAAACTTAACGATCATCTCCTTCGTCGGGAACATGATACGAAGGAAAGGCTCGCCGCATCTATGTCCCTCCAAGTACAGCTCGAAGTCATGGCCAGTGACACTAGGGTCCCTGACTACTACATGGTCCTTGCCAAGACACATCTGGCAACGGTAGTAAAGGATCTGTACAGCTTCACGAAGGCTCGTAGAGCCTGTTGTGAATTCGTGTTCTCAAGTGCTACAGTGAGACACGAACCCCGGAGGCTGATTTCCTCCAACATCTGGGGTAAACACCTCTTTCCCTCCTCCCTAGTGAAAGAGATCACCGACAAGGCCGCCACGGAGAACAGGAACCTTCTCCATAAATGGGGCATGTCGAAGAAAAGGAAATCCTCTCAGGACGACGGCCCTCAACCTAAGAGGAAACCCACAAAGCCAAAACCCCAGCAACGTCAACAGAGACGGCAGTTTCCGGGATCCGCTACTCCCCAAGTGGCAGCTCAGCCACAACAGACCTTTCAATTGGTCACCCAACCGGTCTTGTCACAGTCGCCGGTCTTCACCCCTGCATTTGAGCAGCAGTCAACTACCTTTCGTCCCAAAGGTAGAGGCTCAAACAGAGGTGCAGGCAGAGATGCATCTCGCCGTCCCTCCAGAGGCAGAGGAGGAAGGGGAGCTAGCGGCCGAGGTAGTAAACCCTCGGGAAGCCAGAAGCAATGAAGTGCTTCCGGTGGGAGGAAGACTCCGCCAATTCCAGGATCGTTGGACCTTCGATCCCTGGGCACACAGCATCGTCAAGAAGGGTCTAGGCTGGAGCTGGACTCAACCACCCCCAACCTTCCAGCAATTCTTCCAACAGTCAACCCCCCTCCTGGAAGAATATGTCCTAGATCTCTTGAACAAGAAGGTGATAAGGAGGGTAAAGTCAACCAGGTTCCAAGGGAGACTGTTTTGCGTCCCCAAGAAGGACTCCGACAAACTCAGAGTCATTCTAGACTTATCCCCCCTTAGCAAGTTCATAGCGAACAACAAGTTCAAGATGCTGACTCTTCAACAGATACGGACCCTTCTGCCTCAAGGTTCCTACACGGTCTCGATAGACCTGACGGATGACTACTGGCACGTTCCAATGAACCACCACGCTTCCTCCTACCTAGGATTTCGACTCCAAAGGAAAAGCTACGCTTTCAGGGCCATGCCCTTCGGGCTCAACGTGGCCCCACGGATCTTCACAAAGCTGGCAGACGCCATCGTTCAACAGCTCCGCCTCCGCGGCGTCCAGGTGATGGCCTACCTCGACGACTGGCTGGTCTGGGCGACATCGCCCGAAGATTGTCTAAGATCCTGCAACAAGGTCACACAGTTTCTAGAACACCTGGGATTCAAGATAAACACCAAGAAATATCGCCTCTCTCCAGCTCAGAAGTTCCAATGGTTAGGAATCCAGTGGAATCTTCAGTCACACTGCCTTTCCATTCCCCAGAAGAAAAGGAAAGAAATAGCGGGGTCTGTCAAAAAACTGCTGAAATCCAAGCGGATCTCAAGACGTCAGCAGGAACAAGTTCTAGGCTCTCTACAGTTCGCCTCAGTGACAAACCCAGTGCTACGTGCACAGCTAAAGGATGCCTCAGGAGTCTGGAGACGTTCTGCATCCATCGTTCGAAGAGAACTCAAGAGACGGCTCCCAAACAGACTTCGGTTACTCTTAAAGCCGTGGTTGGAAGCAAAGGCCCTGAAAAGGTCCATTCCTCTTCAACATCCACCTCCATCACTCAACATCCACACGGATGCTTCGCTGGAGGGTTGGGGAGGTCACTCCCACCAACAACAGGCTCAAGGTACATGGTCTCCCCTATTCAAGACGTTTCACATCAACATCTTGGAGGCCATGGCGGTCCTTCTCACCCTGAAGAAACACTCTCCGCCTCCCTCGATCCACATTCGTCTGACTCTGGACAACTCGGTGGTAGTCCGATGTCTCAATCGTCAGGGCTCGAGATCGCCCCCAGATAAATCAGGTGCTTCTCCTAATCTTCCGCCTGGCAGAGAAGAAGAAATGGCACCTGTCTGCAGTTCACCTACAAGGATTCCGCAACGTGACGGCGGACGCTCTATCTCGGACAAGCCCGATAGTGTCGGAATGGTCTCTAGACGCAAGATCGTTCTCCTTCATCTCTCACCAAGTCCCGGAACTGCAGATCGATCTCTTCGCAACGAGCAACAACAATCAACTTCCTCGTTATGTGGCCCCGTACGAGGACCCCAAGGAAGAAGCAGTGGATGCTGTGTCACTGGATTGGAACAGATGGTCCAGGATCTACCTGTTCCCTCCCACCAACCTTCTGCTGAAAGTCCTCTCCAAGCTGAGAACCTTCAAAGGGACAGCGGCCCTAGTGGCTCCCAGGTGGCCCCGGAGCAATTGGTACCCCCTGGTCCTGGAGCTGCAGCCCACGCTGATCCCTCTCCCGGGCCCAGTTCTCTCCCAGCAAGTACAGAAGTCGACTGTCTTCGCTTCATCATCGAAAGTCAGGGACCTTCATCTCATGATTTTCTTCCCCTAGCCGCGAAGAAAAGGTTTGGGATCTCGAAGAAAAGTCTAGACTTCCTCGAGGAATACAAGACCGAATCCACACGACGGCAATGAGTATCATCCTGGAGAAAGTGGGTCTCATTCGTTAAGGCAAAGAATCCTACGGAAATCACCATTGATTTTTGCATGTCCTTCTTCATTCACCTTCATGGACAGGGCTTAGCAGCCAACACGATTTCTACTTGCAAATCGGCCTTGACTAGACCACTACTGTACGCCTTCCAGATTGATATGTCCAGCGATATCTTCAATAAACTGCCGAAGGCATGCGCTCGTCTACGCCCAGCACCTCCGCCAAAACCTATCTCCTGGTCCCTGGACAAGGTGCTCCATTTTGCCTCCAACTTGGACAACGATTCGTGCCCTCTCAAGGATCTGACTCAAAAAGTTATATTTCTTTTTGCTCTAGCCTCAGGAGCCCGAGTCAGCGAAATAGTGGCATTATCAAGAGACGAGGGTCACATCCTGTTTACAGACTCAGGAGACCATACCCTCTTCCCTGATCCGACGTTTCTCGCGAAAAATGAACTACCCACCAAGAGATGGGGCCCTTGGAGAATCTGCCCCCTGAAAGAAGATGCCTCTCTATGTCCGGTAGAGAGCCTCAAGGTCTATCTTCGGAGAACTTCAGACTTTGATGGAGGCCAACTCTTCAAAGGAGAAACATCGGGTAGCGACCTGTCACTGAAACAACTAAGAGCGAAAATCACCTACCTCATTCGCAGAGCGGAACCTGACAGTACACCCGCAGGTCACGATCCTAGAAAAGTCGCGTCGTCTCTGAATTTTTTCCAGAGCATGGATTTCGAAAGCCTCAAGAGCTTCACAGGATGGAAATCTTCGCGCGTTTTCTTCAAGCACTACGCGAAGCAAGTGCATGAAGTCAAACATTTCGTGGTAGCCGCAGGTAGTGTTATGAAACCTGCAGTTAACTCTGCATAGAACAGTGAGTTACTTGGGACTTTAACTCTTCGGGTGCCTATGTTGACCCTCGTGTGATACGTAGTGATTTCATGGACACTTAGTGTTTCTCATAGACTGTTCTTTACAAGGTGAAATGTCATAGTCGTCACATGAGTGCCACATGCCTAGAGCATGATGTGTTTTTTCCTTATTAAAGACTGACGTTCCTATGGAACTTGTGCTTTCTAATAATTTGAAATTTTCTTTCAGATTCAAGAGCGAAGTCTTCTCATTGCTATATACATTATAATTTATTTGTAAATTAACTTTACATCTTTTATTGCATTTATTATTACTATATCCTGCAATTGTGAAATAAAATTTCTATTTTATTACTTGTGCGTCTCTCTCCGCTCCTATTCATACTATGAAATACATGGTTGTCATAGTTTCATTATCCCCTTTCTCTTGAAATAAGAAGAATAATAGGTTCTATCCGTATTATATACTCACCTATGCTGTGTAATATTCCTAATTGAATACTTACTTACGCCATATCTTCGAGACCAGACTGTTCTCTAGCCATGAAATATAGTGCCTAACCACCACTTATCTATTGTTGAGAATGTTCAAACACGAATATCGACCATTCTGTCTTGTCTCCGAGTTCTTCACGTACTCTCCGCAAGGTGAGTAGCCCTTCGATGACCACTTTGAACTTTGGTATGGACCGTTGGGACTTCTCTGCCAGGGGGGCAGGAAGCTGCATCCCCACGGAACCTCTATCGAGGTCACAATGCTTACCTTTATTCAAAGCCCTTGGCACTTACTCTATAAGGGGAAATCTACCACGATACATTGATTCTCTGGTACTCTTCCATCAGTACGTCATGGCTTGAGCCCAAAAAACGGATTTTGAGCGAAGCGAAAAATCTATTTTTTGGTGAGATAGCCATGACGTCCTCATGGACCCTCCCTGCTATTCTAGTCCAGCCTTTCAGGCCCCGCCCTGTCCTGCTGTATCGTGTAGATTAGCAAGCAGTTGGCATCAGGATGAGGACGGACGTGACGTCATTTAGCAATGGCGCCCGTTTGTTTACGTTTCGGGTACCAAAAGTAGCCACGGACGAGCGTAACTGTGGAACGGCTCCCCAGTTATTCTCCGCCCCTCCATATCGAAGTGTTAACTCTATATGGGCTGCAGATAGCTATGTGGCGTGTTAATACATGCGTCCCCTGTTGATATACGATGTCTTAAAGGGAAACCTTTAGGATACTCGCTCCAGAAGTAAGAATTCTGTGATAACCTGTGGTTTAATTCTCTGGGAATATCCTAGTAGTCATATACCCAAGGAAGCTACCAAAAAGGAACCTTCCATCAGGACGTCATAGCTATCTCACCCAAAAATAGATTTTTCGCTTCACTCAAAATCCGTTATACATATATATATATATATATATATATATATATATATATATATATATATATATATATATATATATATATATATATATATATATATATATATATATATATATACATACAGTTTGTATATATATATACGGTATATATATATATATATATATATATATATATATATATATATATATATATATATATATATATATATATACAGTCAGCGCGGATCGGTCTGTCCGGGTAGTGGGCCGGACACAGCGTTCCGCGTAAATCAGAGGCATGGGGTTTATCGGGGAAAAAATCGACTGGGACAAATTGACTAATTGGCATCTTTTTATACAAGTTGGCATCTACATATCTGCGTAGGTGGAAGCTAGCCAGTGTGTTTCCTGTAGTTGTGGAGTGAGGTTGTGTCAGGTTGAGAGGGCCGAGTTGCAATCGTTCTTTTGTGAGTTCGCGTGGCATTTTTGTCTATCAAACCCCCCCCAGTGATGTCTAGACCCCGTACAAGTCACGATGACATTGTTAGAGTGATAACCTGTCATAATTTAGGTCTGCAAATGAAGGAAATAGTGAAGAATACTGGCGTGAACGAGAGGACAGTGAGGCGCTTGGTGGCGAAGTACAAGGCAGGGGGTAGCGCCGAGATCCCTTCTCACTCCCAGGCTGGTTCCCCTCCCCGGAAGATTCCTGATCGGGCTTTAGTTATTTTAAAGTGAAGCCTAGAAGAAAATCCAACATTAACGGATAAGCAACTGAAAGAACAGAACCCTAAATTGTTGAGCGACGTCAGTGTTCGTACGATTCAGGAAAACCTGTCGAAGCGCCTCGACTACGAGAAAGTGATCGCGAGAAAGAAGCCCGCTTTAACTTTGAAACAAAGGAAGAGGAGGGTTGCTTTTGCCAAGAAATACAAGGATTGGACCTTGGAGCAGTGGCGAAGTGTCTTGTGGAGTGACGAAGCGACCTTTTGTGTGAGTGAGACGACCGGGAAAAAAGTGTGGAGGCGAAAGGGGTCAGATCCTCTTAAGCCTAATCTCACGGCCAAGACAGTTAAGCACCCAGCATCGCTTATGGTCTGGGGTTCGTTTGCCTATGGTGGTGCTCCAAGCCTTGTTGTTTTGCCTAAAGGCATAACGGTTAATGCTGACCACTATTTGAACATTTTAAAAGACAATTTAGCGGATTGTTTTGCGGCTACAGGAGCTGAAATTTTTCAGCAGGACGGTGCCCCTTGCCATACGGCTAAAAAAGTGAAAAAGTGGCTGGAAAATAGCGAAGTGAACTTTATTCCAGATTGGCCAGGTCAAAGTCCTGATATTTCGCCCATTGAGAACCTTTGGGCGATAGTTAAAGCCCGCCTTCGTAAAGAAGTGACGACAAACGTGACACTTCTCGAGGCGGCGCTCCATAAGGTGTGGGCGGAAATACCTGCCGAAATACTACAAAACCTCGCCGATAGTGTTCCTCAACGACTTTTGGAGGTCAAGAAGAGGAAAGGCTACCCTATAGACAAGTAGCAGGGATATTGGTGAGTGTCCAATTAAATTTTTATTGATTTATATTGTGTATTAGTGTAGATATGGGGGGGGGGGACAAAAATGAATGCACGGCGGATGCTGCCCGGACAGACCGACCCGCGCTGACTGTATATATATATATATATATATATATATATATATATATATATATATATATATGTATATATATATATATATATATATATAGAGTATATATATACAGTATATATATATATATATATATATATATATATATATATATATATATATATATATATATATATATATATATATATATATACTGTGTGTATATATATATATATATATATATATATATATATATATATATATATATATATATATATATATATCCCCTTAACTGTGTCGGCAATCTCTGGGATGGAGAACTGAGTCTTTCCTGTTCCCTGGGATTCTGCCGATACCGAAACAGAGTTTCTTTTAACAGGTGGTAGGACTGACAATTTTGCCAGTTCCTTTCACACTAGTTACAGGACCCTGTTCCCTACCCCTCTGTCCACTTTTGATGGCTGAGCCATTGTCTTTCTTTAGGCTGGCATCTTGCAACCTTACCATTGCCGGTAGGTTGCCGGAGCGGCCAGACTCCCTCTCTACCCATGACTTTGGCTGACGGCAGGGCATACTGCCACCAACCACATCTTTTGTCGGCAACTGCCGGCCCAGCCAGCAGCCAAGGTGGCTGCCGGTAGCTGGCGGCTGCCGGCGGCCATGATGGCCGTGAGTGGGAAGTCCCTTTCTGTCCCCAAGATTCTTCAGTCCTCCCTTGGACTGCTGCTACAGGTCCTGTTGCCGGGGTACTGCCGGCCAGGCCAATAAAGATAGTGCTGACTCAGTTGGCAGCATGCCGACTGTACTGGTACTGCTGGAGGCTTGCTGGCCGGCAGTGTATCGGCAGTACCTTGTCGGCAATAGTACTGTAGCTGCATGGAAGCCTGAATGGTACATTCTCCCCTTCTATTAGAACCTTCTTTCTGGAGGAAGGCAGTCAAATTAGACTTTTACATCCTTAATTACTTTATACATTCACAGTAAGGAGTAGCCTTTTTTCCATGCTATCTCTCTCTCTCTCTCTAGCTAACATGCCGGCTATGCCGGCAGGACCTAGCTATGCCGGCTACATGCCGGCTGAACTACTGTATATATTATACAGGTATCCAGTATATCTGCAGTATAGAATATACTGCAGATAGAAAACTACTATATAGTTTATACTAGTAGTTATTTCCAATATATTTTGGATATCCAACACAGGCATTTGCTGAGCCCAATCCTATATTGAATGAATATGATCTCTTCAATATCCTGATTAGAAATCAGTTTTAGGATTACCCTACAATATTAAACACTTCAAGGCAGGAGTAATACACTCCTAACCCTTAAAAGGTAGAGCCTTTATCCTTGAGTCTCCCTGATCAGGAAACTCTATATTTTAATATAGTAGGAAGGATACAGCAAATAGGCTGAGTGGGATATACAAATATATGTCTTTCTTTTTCTTTAGTCTAGCTGGCCTCATGCTAGATGGACCATACTGTCATATGCTACTTTGAAGGCAGCATAATGACTAGACTACAATACATGATATACAGTAGCCAGTAAATTGCAATATAGACTTACTGCAATTAGAAAACTACAGTACCATTATACAGTAGTATTTTCTGACATACCTTGGGTACCCTTGTACGAGCATTCCGCTGGTACCGCTCATATATTGAATGAATAGTTTTCTTCAATATTCTGATCGAGAATCAGTCATCCTGACCCCACAGTATTAACATTATTTTGGGACAGTGATTTGATACTTCTCTACCCCTAGGGGTAAGAGCCCTTCTACTTGGAGTTACTCAATAGAGAAATCTCCATGTAGTTAATACTGAGGGGAGGTAACAGCATTTGCTCACAGGGGTACACAAGTATGTATCTCCTACTATCCCTTTATAGCTTACTATCCTAAGCTACTCTATTGTAACTGACATTTGCATGTTGATTATCAAGGAGACAATCCATTGTATACTCATTTGGTTTTCCTTTCTTTACAGGAGGAACACCAGATACCTTGTGCTGCAGTCCTCTGCAAGGCCAAGAGTAAGTATTTTTACGGTCATAATACTTGCAGGTTTCATGCCTCCTGCAATATTATTTCCGGATCCCTACATTATTGGAACCCACAGGTTTGCAATATATGTCGGACATTAATGTCCGAAGGTTTTGAAAATCCCAAGTCTACGGAGACTAGGGATACATCTCAATATAAATTATGCAACTGGGTGAGAGGCTTTCAAAAGATCTCTCCGGGACCTTTCCTACCTAATGATAGGATGCGTAAGCTACTATTTCCGGAAGCAAGTGAGGAAACAGTAGTGCCTCAGGAGCCAATTACATCCCCTGACGGCCAGAAAACCTTTGGGATTAAGGGCAAGAAGTGCCCCAGGGTAGAAGAGGAAAATGTTGCGTCGGAATTTCCTCCGCCTATGCCGGCTATAGAGCCATCGATGTCGACATCTTTGTCTTCTACCCCTCTATTGGATAATGTGGTACAATTATGTATCCAGCTGAAGAATCATATAGAGAGCTTTCGTAAAGAAAACGAAAAGTAGGAAGTAAAACGCAAGATAGAGCCTCGTAAAGCTTCTCTTGTCGCTTCCCAGAGGTCAGTCAAATGACCCATGAATCAAGACCTATCAACATGCTCCATAACCAACCCCTGGAGGTTTGCGGAGCAGATGCCGATTTCAAATGGTAATCTCTACATCTCAGAGAAAATAGGTGCTGTTCCTTTGGACAAAATTCAATTTTGGCCAAGCTTTGATGCTTTCCCTAATTGTTGGGTTCGACTGAAGTACGAACCAAAGCCAAGAAAAGGAACGGAGCCAAAGGAGGTCTTGATTCTCGACCATGATAAGGCACAGACTATCCTTTCAGGTAGTCTAAGAAAGGCGGGTTATTCAGAGTCGAAGGTATTCTCACTGAATAACAGACATCCTTCCTTTCTTGCTCCTACTTCACTCTCATTCCCCATTATGGGGAAGGCATTTACTTCTGTTGCCAAAGCGATGGAGGCTGGTAAGCCATGTCCCACACTCGATGAGTGCAAGCCTTTGTCACCAGCTTTTCCCGGACAGGAAAATGATTGGAAGGAAGTCCATTTGACCTTTTCAGTAGGAAAATTAGACAAGGACGACGCAAGTCGACAATTCAAGGTATGTCTCCCTAAATTGTCTGAGTTGCTCTTGTGTAAAGAACAGGAGTCAAAGGAGAGACTTGCGACATCCCTTTCTCTACAAAACTACATAGAGTTGTGTTCAACCTACGAAAGTACCCCAGACATGCTCATGGTCATAGCCAAAATGCATATGGCTATCTTGGTGAAGGACCTTTACGCCTTTATGAAGGCTAGGAGAGCATGTAGAGAGTTTGTGTTCGTTGCTGCAACAGTGAAACACGAAACAAGGAAGCTAATATCTTCCAACATCTGGGGTAAAGACCTCTTCCCACACGAGGTCATTAAGGAAGTAATTAAGAACGCCACCATGGAGAACATAAGTCTTCTCCAAAAATGGGCCATTCCTTCAAAGAGAAAATCTTCTGTGATTGTGGGTCCCCAACCTAAAAAGAAGATCGAAAATGCTGGAAATATCCGGGCTGCTTAACAACATCCCACTATTCCAGTGACCACGGTGCTACAGGCAGATGGACAAAAGTCTAAGCCTACTGACTACTCTAAGCATAAAGAGTATAAGCTAGGAGGAACTTTCCCTCAGGATCGCAGGACCTTCGATCCTTCGGTCCAAAGCCTATTCAAGATGAGCCATTGATGGGAAACAGAAATGCCCCTACCATCATTTCCTTACCTTCTCCTACAGTTCAAAACCCTCCTGGAGGAGTATACCTGAGAGCTATTGAGCATACAGATGGTAAGAAAACTATAGCTCATCGAGTTCCAGGGAAGGCTGTTTTGTGTTCACGAGAAGGACTCAAGATATCAATGAGTCATTCTGAACTTGTCGCCACTCAACAAGTTCATAAAAAACAGCAAGTTCTGAATGTTAATCCTTCTGAACATATGGACCTTGTTCCAATTAGGGGTGTTCGTAGTCTTGTCAGACCTGAAAGGTGTCCTTCGGAACCTTCCAGTCAACCACTCCCCTTCCTCCTATCTAGAATTCATGTTACAGAGAGTAACATGTCGGACTCACAGTCCTTTGTATCTTCATGGGATTGACGAACTTAGTCACGTCAAAATCAAGCCTAGAAATAGTTCAGGTATTAATATACCTGATTGAGAGGCTGGAGTGGGCAGCACCCGAAGTGTCTGGCCAATATGCATTCAAAGAGATGACCCGGTTCCCGGGACATCACGGATGCAAGATAAGCTTCTAGAAGTCTCGACTTTCTCCAGCTCAGGGGTTTCGATGGTTAAAAAACCATCGAAGCCCTCAGTCACATCAGAACTCCTTTCCCTTGGGAATATAAAAGGAGCTCGCGAGGTCTGTCAAGAGACTCAGGTAATCAGTCAGATTTCCAAAATGCCAACAGAAAAAAGCGCTAAACTTTCCCCAGTTCGCAATAGTGACAGACCTGGTGCTAAGGGCACACCGGAAAGATGCATTAAGAGCCTGGAGAAAACACGCATCAAACGCATGAAGAGATAAAAAAAGACTGAGATCGGTCCCTCTTTAATCGCTTCTCTAACAAAAATTAAAAGAAGGTCCCAAGACTCTGCAGGCCCTTTCATGGGTGGGGAAGCCCCCTCCACACAGATCAGACTCCCTACGACTGATCTGGGACTCCGAAGCGATAATAAGACGTCACAATCGAACGTCTCATACAGTCTTGGTGAAGCTACCAATCCCTCTCTTAAAGGGACGGCACCTACCAGCAGTTCATTTACAACTGATCCACGATGTGACGGTGGATACTCTATTTTGATCCAAACCGATATAGTTGGAATGGTCCATGGACACAGACATATTCCCTCCCAGATGGGAACAAGTCCCGGAACTGCAATTCGACTTCTTCATCACGAGCGCCTTCAAGAAACTACCTCGCTATATAGCCCCATACGAGGATCCTCTAGTGGGACTGATAGAATAGATGAGGCTGGTCCTAGCTCTGATCCTAGGTATATTTCCGAAGGTTCAGAAATTAACTGCCTTCGTTTTATCACAGAGAACCCAATCCCTTCATTTCATGATTTTCTCGCTCTTGCGTTTAGAAAAAGGTTTGGGATCTCAGAAGGCAATATAGAATTCTTAGAAGAATACAATGCCAAGTCAACTAGAAGACAATATGAGTCTTCCTGGAAAAAGGGGGTTGCGTTTGTGAAAGCAAAAGGACCGAAAGAAATTTCAATGAACTTCTGTCTGTCCTTCTTTGTCCACTTTCATAACCAAGGTCTGGCGGCCAATACGATAAATACGTGCAAGTCAGCCTTGACTAGGCCTCTCCTATATGCCTTTCAAGAGGATCTGGCGAATGAAATCTTTAATAAGATTCCGAAGGCATGTGCTAGGCTTAAGCCCGCAGTACCACCAAAGCCCATCACTTGGTCTTTGTACAAGGTCTTACATTATGCCTCATCTGTGAACAATGAAGATATTGTTCTCTTAACGATCTAACCCAAAAGGTTATTTTTCTGTTTGCTATAGCCTCTGGGGGCTAGAATTAGGGAAATAGTGGCCCTATCCAGAGAGGAGGGTCACATTCAGTTCACAGAAATGGGAGAACTGAATCTCTTTCCTGATCCATCCTTTCTCGCTAAAAACGAGCTACCCACTAAGAGGTGGGGTCCATGGAGAATCTGCCCTCTGAAGGAAGATGTCTCTCTATGTCCTGTAGTGTGTCTAAAGGTCTATCTTCGTAGAACTTCAGATTTCAGGGGAGGACAGCTCTTTAAAGGAGAAACTTCTGGATCAAATTTATCCCTAAAACAACTGAGGGCGAAGCTCACCTATTTTATTCGTAGAGCGGATCCGGACAGTACTCTCGCAGGTCATGATCCAAGAAAGATTGCTTCATCACTGAACTTCTTTCAGCATATGGACTTTGAGCGTCTTCGTTCATACACTGGATGGAAATCATCCAGAGTGTTTTACAAACACTATGCAAAACAAGTGCATGAACTGAAATTTTTCGTTGTGGCGGCAGGTAGTGTATTAAAACCTGCCCCCTAATTACTGTGGTAAACAGTTAATGGTTTGGGACCTCACATGTCCTCGCACATGTACTGGGTGAGAATCATCCAGAGTGTTCTACAAACACTACGCTAAGCAAGTCCATGATCTGAAGCAGTATGTGGTGACGTCAGGTAGAATATTTAATCTGCCGTCTAATTCTAGGATGAACAGCTAATTGACTGGGACTGTCAATTAAAGGGAGAAGCGGTCATCCTTCTTAGGTGTGACCTCTTTTGATTAAGTGTTACCATGGTGACACTAGCACTGTTCAAAATCCCAGGTGTGGAATTATACAGATAGCACTAGTGCCGGTGTACGTAGTACACAGTGCAGATAGAAGTAACCAGTACAGGAATTATGAAGAGAAATTATTTTATAAATTTTCTTCAGTCTGAGAGTAGCACTCATCATTTCTTCCTTCAAGAAAGAAATATAGTCTCTGTACTTGTTACAGGTATAATCCCATTGTCATACTACAATCGTTTTACTAACCATCTCTTTTAGTCATTTATTAGGAATAAATTTCTATTAAAATGTAGTGCGTCCGCATTCGCCAGACAATTGTATGTATACATGCCAGAGTTCTTCGACCTATCCTCATATATTTGTATGCTACAAATATTAGATATAAGAGACACTGATTTTAATTCAGCAAAATATACAACTATGAGACCATTTGTATATTCAGTGTATACTTATGTTTGGTCATACAATATATGTTAACCTCCAGATCCCTTTTCTACAGTCTAGATGACTCTTCCCTGTAGGAGGCAGGAAGCACTAACATTGTTTATGATTAGTGATGATGACGAATAAAGGTGACGTCACGTGTCTCAATTGGTCCCCATGACCATAGAAAAGGTTGTTATAAGGTTAAGGCACTGACGAAAATCCACAGATACACTAATGCTCTGGTATGCTTCCATCAGGACGACATGGCTTGAGTCCAAAAAACGGATTTTGAGCGAAGCGAAAAATCTATTTTTGGGTGAGATGGCCATGTCATCCTAATGGACCCACCCATCTCTTCTTAAAGAAAAGATCTTCACAGTATCCCTCCCGTGGTACTGTATCTGTAACACCATGCTTAACCCTGGATAGGTACGGTCCTCGGACACCCCTTTAAGGGTATACTCGGACGCGAACGACCCCGACGCCAAAAAAAAATTCTTGAAAAATCAGTTTTTGCAGTAACCTCCTTTTTTCTTTTGCCAAAAAAAAACTTCAATGAATGCTTAAAACAACTGTAAAGATAAATACTACTCATCTGCAGAAA
>NC_090735.1:89953158-89956521 GCF_036898095.1 Palaemon carinicauda | reverse complement strand
AATGGGAGAACTGAATCTCTTTCCTGATCCATCCTTTCTCGCTAAAAACGAGCTACCCACTAAGAGGTGGGGTCCATGGAGAATCTGCCCTCTGAAGGAAGATGTCTCTCTATGTCCTGTAGTGTGTCTAAAGGTCTATCTTCGTAGAACTTCAGATTTCAGGGGAGGACAGCTCTTTAAAGGAGAAACTTCTGGATCAAATTTATCCCTAAAACAACTGAGGGCGAAGCTCACCTATTTTATTCGTAGAGCGGATCCGGACAGTACTCTCGCAGGTCATGATCCAAGAAAGATTGCTTCATCACTGAACTTCTTTCAGCATATGGACTTTGAGCGTCTTCGTTCATACACTGGATGGAAATCATCCAGAGTGTTTTACAAACACTATGCAAAACAAGTGCATGAACTGAAATTTTTCGTTGTGGCGGCAGGTAGTGTATTAAAACCTGCCCCCTAATTACTGTGGTAAACAGTTAATGGTTTGGGACCTCACATGTCCTCGCACATGTACTGGGTGAGAATCATCCAGAGTGTTCTACAAACACTACGCTAAGCAAGTCCATGATCTGAAGCAGTATGTGGTGACGTCAGGTAGAATATTTAATCTGCCGTCTAATTCTAGGATGAACAGCTAATTGACTGGGACTGTCAATTAAAGGGAGAAGCGGTCATCCTTCTTAGGTGTGACCTCTTTTGATTAAGTGTTACCATGGTGACACTAGCACTGTTCAAAATCCCAGGTGTGGAATTATACAGATAGCACTAGTGCCGGTGTACGTAGTACACAGTGCAGATAGAAGTAACCAGTACAGGAATTATGAAGAGAAATTATTTTATAAATTTTCTTCAGTCTGAGAGTAGCACTCATCATTTCTTCCTTCAAGAAAGAAATATAGTCTCTGTACTTGTTACAGGTATAATCCCATTGTCATACTACAATCGTTTTACTAACCATCTCTTTTAGTCATTTATTAGGAATAAATTTCTATTAAAATGTAGTGCGTCCGCATTCGCCAGACAATTGTATGTATACATGCCAGAGTTCTTCGACCTATCCTCATATATTTGTATGCTACAAATATTAGATATAAGAGACACTGATTTTAATTCAGCAAAATATACAACTATGAGACCATTTGTATATTCAGTGTATACTTATGTTTGGTCATACAATATATGTTAACCTCCAGATCCCTTTTCTACAGTCTAGATGACTCTTCCCTGTAGGAGGCAGGAAGCACTAACATTGTTTATGATTAGTGATGATGACGAATAAAGGTGACGTCACGTGTCTCAATTGGTCCCCATGACCATAGAAAAGGTTGTTATAAGGTTAAGGCACTGACGAAAATCCACAGATACACTAATGCTCTGGTATGCTTCCATCAGGACGACATGGCTTGAGTCCAAAAAACGGATTTTGAGCGAAGCGAAAAATCTATTTTTGGGTGAGATGGCCATGTCATCCTAATGGACCCACCCATCTCTTCTTAAAGAAAAGATCTTCACAGTATCCCTCCCGTGGTACTGTATCTGTAACACCATGCTTAACCCTGGATAGGTACGGTCCTCGGACACCCCTTTAAGGGTATACTCGGACGCGAACGACCCCGACGCCAAAAAAAATTCTTGAAAAATCAGTTTTTGCAGTAACCTCCTTTTTTCTTTTGCCAAAAAAAACTTCAATGAATGCTTAAAACAACTGTAAAGATAAATACTACTCATCTGCAGAAAAACTATTTATTATAAATATTTTAAAAAATTAAGTAGAAAAAAAAAAGACCTGACATAAAAATTCATAAAAAAAAAGTTTATACATATATACACAAATCCTTTTAGGAATTGATTCTTGAATGTTTAGGACACATCTTGATGTATTTTGGATGAAGTCAGACCCATGGAGGTGAAGATCTGAAATGAGAAAAAAAGGGTAACTTTTTTTGGCCAAAAAAAATTGTCCAAATTTCATGAATTTTTTTGGGTACCCAAATGAAATAGGAAGTGGCTAATTTTTTTAGGGAATAAACATATGTTATCCTAAAATAGAAATATGTAAAAAAATCTTCATTATTTTGTAAATTACATTTATATCAGGGGCCATATCTAAAGGTAATTTTTTTGAGTACTTGGAAATTTCGTAAAAAAATACATATATTTAATATATAATATGATATTTATGCAGGTAAAAATATACCAAAATATCACAAATTCTATAGGGAACAAGAATATATATAGATAGGGCAGCTTACGCTTCGGATATGTCCACAAAATGGCCGCCAACCACACTGACTCAGACTCCCTAATCTGCCACTTGAAATGTAGGAAGGGTATGTCAATTTCAAGGTGTTATTTACTAATCTAATTATTATTGGATATGCATAAAAATTGTATGGTGGGTTGCTGGATAATTGTCGATTATTTTACGACTATAAAATTAAAATTCTGACCCAAAAAAATTTTTTTTGAAGGGAAATAAAATCGAAAAAAAAAAATGTAAAACAATATTTTAGCTAAAAAAAATTTGATGATATTCAATCAAAAAAAAAGTAAACAAAATTTTCCGACAAATAAACATCTAGAGGAATCATTACTCTGTAATAGTTCCTTAGTGCGTAGTAATTTTGAAAGAATTGGGAAAAAACGAAAAAATGGCAATCACCGGAAAATCGAACACATACCTATATATACGCCATATCTGGCTAAAAAAAAGATAGGCATGGGTAGCCAGATCATCTAGAAACACTTTCCAACACTATAAAAATATAAGTTTTGCGACACTACTTGCCAATTCCTTACGGTAACATGACTAAGCAAAAAAATGCAAAACAAATAAAAAGGGGCACTCGTGGAAAAATGGCCATTCTAATATACGGCATTTCAGAAAAAAAAATTTCAGCCACGTGCTAGGCAAACCATCAAGGCATATTTTCCGACAAATAAACATATAAATGAAATATTACTCTGTGATAGTTCCTTAGTACGTAGTAATTTTGAAAGAAATGGGAAAAAACGAAAAAAAATGGCAATCACAGGAAAATCGAACACATACTTATATATACGCCATATCTGGCTAAAAAAAAATAGGCATGGGTAGCCAGATCATCTAGAAACACTTTCCAACACTATAAAAATATAAGTTTTGCGACACTACTTGCCAATTCCTTACGGTAACATGACTAAGCAAAAAAATGCAAAACAAATAAAAAGGGGCACTCGCGGAAAAATGCCCAACATTCTAATATACGGCATCTCAGATAAAAAAAAAAAGACATGCACGTGTTAGCCCAACCATCAAGGCACACTTTCTAACACATAAACATGAAAAAAAATCAATAATATACGGCAATTCCTTACTACGTAGTA
>NC_090735.1:89910658-89948158 GCF_036898095.1 Palaemon carinicauda | reverse complement strand
TTATAGAATAAAGACTTAAAAACTATTAAGATGTATTCAGTTACCATTTACCTACATCTGAAAACAACTCATACTCAATGTGTGCTTATAACAGTAGCACGCCAATAAATTGTGGCAGCGATTAAACTCTAAGACAGCGGTTAAACTCTAAGAATTAGAGAAAAATCTTCAAGACTTCAAAATAATAGCTGTAAAACCAGAGAAATATCTTCAAGACTTCAACATAAAAGCTGTAAAACCAGAGAAAGATCTTCAAGACTTCAACATAAAAGCTGTAAAACCTGAGAAAGATCTTCAAGAACTCAACATTATCTACAAGAATCTACAATTTTGACTAAGTCCAACGGAAAAGCTAACATCAACATATGTTAGAATACAACTTGAATCTTCAATCAACATCCTAGGAAACCCAAGGACTGGCGTTCAACAATTGCAAGACATATCCAGGAAGAACTACATTCAACAAGAAACTAGAACGAGACATCGCTAACAAAACATCAAGAGAGAGAGAGAGAGAGAGAGAGAGAGAGGACGTGTCGACTTCATATATAAGCTAAGTACAGATATTTTGTATTCATTCCAGTTTGGGCAGTGAAGTGTAGTTATTACAAGTCGTTAGTCGATTATTACTGGGGTGAGTGAATTGCTAAACTTTGTTATAGGAAACTCCGAATTCTCATTTAGAATTTTTCTTTCTTTGTGCTAATTCCTTTTTCTTTCAGAAACTCTTGGGGAAATGTTTTGGGATTAGTAACATTGTTGGGGGAATTTTATTATACATATGCGTTTACGCAGTGGGCGTCTGTACTCATATAGATATTTTGATAGAATTGCAAGGGGTCAAAGAGATAAAAAAAAAAATACAGCAGTCATGGCTCCTCCTGTCAGCCCTACCCCTGGACCTAGTGGTGTAGACCAGGCTAATCCTCCTCCAATTGTGACGCTTGTAAATGCCAGGTCAGCAATCCTTCCTTTTCAAGGTCGGGTCAACGGGTTCTTGCCACAAAATGTGGAGTCATGGATTTCATCCGTTGATGCCCATTTAAATGCCAAACAAATCGTAGATCCTTTTGTACAATTACAAGAAGCTAAAAGTTTTATAGATTTTTCTAAGGGGGATGCGAGTGCGTATTTAAGAGGTGTTTCATTTCAAGAAGCAGTTACTTGGGATGATTTCAAAGTTAGGTTACGCGCGATCTATGGGGGTGAGGAAGCCTTGGATGTAGTGTTAACGTTACGAAATACACTTAATCAAGCCACTATGAATCGGCTTAATGTTATTGAGAGAGCAGCTCTCATAGCTGATAGGCTTAACGAATATCAGGACATTTTAGGTAAATCCACTTGGGTTACTAACGATAACATCTCCGTGAAAGATTTTTTACGATTAATGTATTTAACTTGCATGACACTTATGTTGCCTGAAGCTTTAGTGCGGTGCTTTGATAAGAAGTTAACGCCTGCAAGTACGGAATTGGATGTCTATAAACAGATAAAGAAACACATGTCCAAGTGTCCAGATCTCGATCCCGTGTTAACTCAAGTTTTTGCTAAGAATGAAACAAAACCACAAACAGTGAACGTAATTAACAGTCCAGTAGCGGGAGTGACGTGTTAACACTGCAAACGTCAAGGTCACATAAGCGCAGACTGTAGAACGAAATTTTGCTCAGTTCACAACACAGCAATGCATTCTTATAGTCAATGTTACTCGCGTAAGACACAACAATATACTAGAAATACACAGTCAATTCCACAGTCAGTTCCATATGGAAATAAAAAGAAAAATCCTCATTTTAACAATAAGAAGAAACAACCAAATGTCAATGCAGTTCAGAGTCCGAAACAAACAAACACTTCTTCAAATATCGCTGAGCCTGGGCCATCAAACCAGACCTCGCAAGGTCAGTCTAATTTTCAGAATGTGCAGAGCAAAGCAAATACCACATAGTTAACTCTAGAGGGGAAGAGAGTGATGTTGGGTCAAGGTCATTCATGTCAACATCAATAGTATTGAATAATCAATTTAATGTTTTATAAGATAATTGTGAGACAATAGATTTTCCTATGAAACACACGGCCGAATTAAGTAAAACAGTGCATGCTCCCGTAGATTTGCAACGAATTCATACAATAATAAGCCAAAATGAGTTACGGCCAACCTTATATGCTGTAAATTTAGAACTCAAATCCTTTACGTTATTTTTTGACTCTGGTAGTCCACGTAATATTATGGATTTGAAGACACATCATTTGTTGTTTTCGAACTTTCCGATTGAAAAATCAGGAATTAGACTTTCAGGTATAGGAAATAATGAATTAAACGTCATAGGCATAACTCATATTCAGTTCAGAGTCGGTAATCGCACGTTTGCCGATACATTTGTTGTTGTAAAAAACATTAATATGTATCCAGCTGTAATTATAGGATACCCATCTATGGGAAATCAGAACATTATCTTAGCTCCTGCCAAGCACAGCGTGTATATCAAAGGGAAATTCTATAAGTCTTCTAATACCTTAAAGTCAGTTTTGGATAAAAAGGAGACGACAAATGTAACCGTAACGTACGTTGAAGAACCAATAACTTGTCTCACTAATAAAGAAATAATATACGCGACCCAGCAGAATTTTCGTTCACCCGTAATATCATCTTGCACGCAATCTATCGAACCAAACATACCTTCGAATTTAATAGTGCAAATAAAGAAAACACTACCGGGATCTGAAATATTAATCCTATCCGATACTTTGAAAACCAACGGATTGTCTGTCACACAAGCTATTTATACAGTAGGCTCACATCAGCAATGTAATATCGAAGTCTGTAATCATTTAAATAACACTTTAGTAATTCACAAAAATCAACATATCTTGGATGTAGAAGTTTGTAAACATCGTATTCTTACCGTTGCTAAAATCAATCACTCTCAATCAGTTGCGGATGAATCCCTTTTGCGATCTATTAAAAATAAAATCAGTAAGGACATTCAAGACGAAGAAATTCAGCAGAAAATTTTTGAACTTTTAACTAAATATCAAGATGTCTTTTCCACTACGGATGGATCCTTAGGAAAAACAGATGTGATCGAGCATCAAATAAGGTTAAAGGACAAGCATAAAATTATATATGTACCCTCGTACAGACTCCCTATGAAATTCCAGAATGAAATAAATGATGAAGTAGGTAAAATGTTAGAGGAAGGAGTCATTAGAAAATCAAACAGCCCTTATAATTTTCCTTTAATAGTTGTACCGAAAAAAGATCGAACATGGCGTATCTGCGTCGACTTTCGTCGTCTAAACGAGGAAACGATCCCTGATCGATTCCCAGTGCCATGTACTGACGATATTTTATCTTTGTTAGGTCAGAATAAATATTTTACCAGTTTGGACTTACTTAAAGGCTTTCACCAGATATCATTAGAAGAAAATAGTATCCCATACACAGCCTTCAGCACAGCCAGGGGACATTATGAATTTTTACGGATGCCTTTTGGTTTACGTTGTGCTCCTATAACATTTACAAGAATGATTAACATAGTGTTTGGAGACTTGTTAGGGGATATATTGCATGCCTATATGGATGATCTTGTAATCTTTTCCAACACCTTAGAAGAACATCTACGTAAGTTAGAACTAGTACTACAGAGATTAAGACAACATAACTTAAGGGTAAAGATTAGTAAGTGTGAATTTTTCAAAACAGAATTAATATATTTGGGTTTCATGGTGTCAAGCCAAGGTCTTAAAGTAGTCCATGATAAGGTGTCGGCTATACGTAATTTTCCCATACCTACTAATGTCAAGGGAATACAGCAATTTCTGGGTTGTAGTGGATATTACAGGGGTTTTATATGCAACTATTCAATAATAGCCGCTCCTTTAACTGATCTTACGAAGAAGGGCGTAGATTTTATATGGTCTGAGCAACATCAACAGGCGTTTAATACTTTGAAAGATGAACTGTGTAGTTCTCCTATCATAAAATTTCCTGACTTCGGTAAGGAATTCTTTATTGCAACAGACGCCTCAGACTTAGGAGTAGGAGGGGTATTGCTTCAGCAATATGATAAACAGTTTTTCCCGATAGCTTTCTATTCTCGAAAATTGAGAACTTCCGAAAGTAAGTATGCAGTAATAGACAAGGAAGGACTAGCTATTGTTAATTCGCTAGTGCATTTTAAGTTCATAATTTACGGTTATCCCGTTAAGGTTCTTACTGACCATAAACCACTAACAGAGTTCTTTAAAGGCTTCAACCACAGCCCTAAACGAACTCGGTGGCATTTGATCATTCAAGATTTTGGCGCAAGAATCGGGTATTTACCTGGGAAAGCAAATATCATTGCGGATGCATTATCACGCAACCCCGTGTCACCTTGTACGGAGCCTTTAGCTGAATTAATAGATATATCAACATCCATGCCTATTGTAAAAACAATATCTGAACAAGAAGATTTAGGCTGGAGTGCTGAATTGTTACAGACTGAGCAAAGAAAAGATCAGAAAATAGAAACAATTATAAATGCTTTGAAAGGCAATCATAAAGAAAAGGAATATATAAAGTATAAGCAGCAGAATTATATAATCAAAGATAATATTCTGTGTAGGACTGTGACAAGGAAAACCCGCAATACACCACATGTAACTAACGACCAGGTAGTAGTACCAATCTCACTTATTTCCACTGTCCTGAATTGGTTGCATTCAAATCCATTACATGGACACCCTGGGTTCTCATTAATGTCACAGAAAGCCAAATCATTGTTTTATTGGCATACAATGCTTACAGATATAAAAAGACACATAGCTAATTGTCGCACATGTCAGGAAAACAAAGGGCATACGAAAACACCTGTCAGCCTAGGAGCTTATCCTGTGCCCAATCAACCCTTTGAAAGAATACATTTAGATTTGTTAACAGGATTTTACGAGTCAGACAGAGGAAATAAGCACCTCTTAGTAATTATAGATGCTTTAACTCGATATACAGAACTAATAGCGCTTAAAACTAAAACTGCGATTGAATGCGCTAGGAAGTTTTACGAGTGTTACATTTGTAAACATGGAATTCCAGACATGATAATCTCAGACTCGGGTGGTGAATTTAATAATCACTTTCTTACCTCATTGTGTGAATTCCTCAACATAAAGAAGATTAATACCATGATATATCACCCAGAGTCGAATGGGCTAGTGGAAAGAGCAAATAGGAAGATATTAAATATATTGAGGGTAACACTAGGGGGATCAGACCCCAACTGGGATATTGCAATACCGGCGGCACTGAGTACTCTGAATCATTCATATCATATATCAATTAAAATGTCACCGCATGAGGCATTGTATGGTACCCCAGTTAGAACACCTTTCCATGTATTAACGCCTACAACTAATTTATCAAATCCTTTAAAAGAATGTATAAATGCAAGTATAAGTCGATATGATATCCTTCGAAAGAATTTAGAAGAATCACAAATCATAATGAAAAGGAATCATGATAAAATAGCGAAACCAACTAAAACATATACCGTGGGTGATAACATCTATATTCAAATCAATGTCAGAAAAGGGCTCAACTATAAATTAACACCTAAGTTTGAAGGCCCATTTAACATTTTGGAAACATTAACGGCCAATAGGTTTAGAATTCAAAACGTAGCCCAACCCACGGATGAGAGAATAGTACCATTGGCTCACATAAGAAATTAAAAAGAAAAGAGAGGAAAAGAAGTGAGGGAAAATTTTATTCTGTTTTATGTGATTAAAAGTTTTCTTTTTAATACAGGAGTAATTACATATATTTTTTCTCGTTACAGGTTTCCAAGAGGAATTTTTTGTTGTTGGGAGTGATATTGTTCGCTCAGACATTTTTCTCGTATGGGATGAGCTCTAAGACTAAAAATATATATTTTAAATATGGCAATATAGTTGAAAGACAAGAAGACATTTTTATTACATCAACCAACATAATTGTAGAAGTGAATATGCAAGCAATTTTTCTTCAAGAGAATGATGTCATTAGCTTAAGAACCGCCATTTCAAGGTTTTCTGCATCATTGGATGAGTTGCATAGAAGACATTTTCATTTGACTACTAAGAGTTTGCTTGGATCAACATTAAAAGTTGCAGAGATGCTATCTGATGACTTGAAAAATAAGACTGGCGAGACAGGATCTTTGGCTTATGACCTTTTGATGTGGACTGTAGGACACGAACAGAAAGAAAGACGGAATCCGTTTATTTATGCTGCATTAAGCATCTTTGGGTCTGTTGCAAGTTTAGGTTTAGGAATTTCCAATCGTCTTAAAATTAGTAATCAAAATAAGAAAATTGAGTTCTTGACTCATAAAGATGAATTGATTATGTCAGAACTAAGGAATCAGTTAGCTTCAATCAATAAAATTATGGATTTATTAAATGAACATTCAGATAATATCGTTCAAATTATGGAAGTACAGGATTTGTTGGCAACATTAACGTGTTATGATTCAAAGATAGATCACATACATAACAGAATTACACATTTCATTGAGAAATCCAAGGATTATGTAGAAGCTATCACGTTAGCAACTAAAGGTGTATTGTCGCCCTATTTGTTGCCTATAAGTAACTTAAAATTAATTCTGAAGAACGGAAGGGATAAACTAGGCTATGTTCCTTTGTTAGACGAACATAGGTTAGAATTTTATTACAGCCTAATTACAGTAAACCTAGATAATAACAAGATTAGGATTACAATTCCCTTTGATTCTTCTGATGCCTGGCAATCTTACAGGATATCACCATTTCCGACTTTCATGACGAATCACTCAAATCCAGTAATATCCAGTTTGACAGGACACGTATTGATTTCCCCAGACAAGGAAACATATACGGTCATTAAAGACTTAAATCAATTATTTCACTGTTCAGACGCAATGGATAGAAAAATATGTACAGCTGACTCATTTGAATTCCATAAAAACTTAATGGATTCATGCGAGTTAGGTATAGTGCTAGACGGTGCTCTCTCCCATACAAGTGAAAATTGTCTGGATAGGCTTTATCCCTTTGACAATAAAGAGTTCAATTGCAGACTGAATAATGGCTCGTGGATACGATACGACAAGGACGGCTTCAATGTATCATGCCCTGACGGATCCGCGTCCTTCACCAATATCTTCGTCGCAGCAGATGGTTGTGTAGGGATTTCCCCGAATTCCATGGTGACTGGTCTACGGACAATCATCAGAGAACGAGCCTACTTCGCGAACTTCACGTGGACCTCTACAATGCCAGCACTTCCTCTCCCGTACAACGGACATGTGGCAAAGCGGTTGATGAAACTTACCGAAAAGGACCACCTGTCACCGACTTATAAAGAAATTCTTCACCCCATACTACTGGCTGGTTTGTGTTTCACGGTGGTGATATTTATCGCCGTGAACATCCTTGTTTGGCGTAGGTTACGGCACAGCAAGCAGCTAAAAAGGAATGAGTTGCCTAGCCCCGACAATACCCCCTATTTGATCCAGTTCAAAGCTGTTTGAGTGGCCACCTCATTCGCTAAGGGAGTAATTTGTCGGGAAGATGTTTGTATGAAAAGCTGATTAGTACGCTAGTAATATGTAATTAAAGAAATTTTCTACATTTGCATTGTTAAAAATACATTTAAAACAACATTTAAAAAAATAAATAAAATAAAAAAGGATATAAATCATTTTTTCTCTCGGCATCTAATAAAAATATATAAGCCGGAATGTTAAAAAAGAAAAGAGAAAAAAAAATAATAAGATATATAACAGAATCTATGGGCATCTAATAAAATATATCAGCCCTATATATAAATATATATATATGTACGAAACCATGGTACGTGTACGTACCAGGAATTCGTGTTTGTGCACTAAAAATTTAGTATTTTGTTTCTGACAAAGGTAACAATTATTCTTTATCAAGTTACCGAATCATATGTAAGTCAGAAGTTATTTTGTTTTTTGGTACCATGTAATCATTTGCTAGCAATGTACCATATATATGATCTTGGTTTTATCATGCATTTTTCTTTTTGCTTTGGTAATATCTTTTTTGTATGCATTATTGTTATTATTTTTTGATGTGCCTATTTGGACATTCGTCCTCAGTTGATTATGGCTAAAGTTAAACAAAGAATAATACGTATGTCCAGTCACACCTAATAACCATGTTTCGGCTTGTTGTTAAATTTTTGTAAAAAAATTGAGATAGCTGGCCGAGCTTATGTAATGATTAGAATAGTTAATATTACATGTTTAAAACAAATGACGTAATATGTCATGTTGGTTGGAGGAGCTAACCCTGGGATTTGCTGTAGTCATTCAAATCGTAAACAGGACATACAATGCAAGTCTCAGCAATTTGACATTCTTCTTAAACGTCAACACATTGTCTCATCGTGTGAAAGTTTGTGACGTCACCGGATGCAGGTGTCTTCCGATTTTGTGACGGCTAAAGTAAACCAAGCATACGATATCTGTGATATCGATAATTTAGTCAGTTCATATCTAAACTTCACCAGAATTGGTCATCTGGACCAACCCAGCTTCCTCCAGTGATGGAGATGTTTAACTCTGTTGTTTTTATAGAATAATGACTTAAAAACTATTAAGATGTATTCAGTTACCATTTACATACATCTAAAAACAACTCATACTCAATGTGTGCTTATAACAGTAGCACGCCAATATACATACATATATACAGTATATATATATATATATATATATATATATATATATATATATATATATATATATATATATATATATATATATATATACATATATATATATATATATATATATATATATATATATATATATATATATATATATATATAAGTAGGAATAAAATAGTCAATGCTGCTATCATCATCTTTATTCGGGAGCTTTCGACATAACTTATGTCATCTTCAGCCTATCTGCAATTATCATATGTAAAATTAATAAAATTAATAAAATCATCCTAAGTACATAGTTAGGAAGATACACTTTCATGAATTGATCAACTAGTTCTAAAATCAACCAATCAAGGAACATAAAACCTTTAAAAAAACTTATTACACACAACTATATAAAAGACCCAATAACTAATATAACTAGTCACCCGCAGGATATGATGACCACCCATCCAGACCAGCAACCCACAGACCACACGGATCAATGGGTCACCGGCAACTGAACAGGTAAGCCCTCATTCAAGCTGGGTTTTGTCTTAAAAATATATAAAGACTCCAAGATTCTCAGCTGGCTGACGTTACTATGTCTGTCTGTAATTTTGAAATTTTCAATAGAAATGGGATGACCAGATTTAAATGCGTGGTCATAAATAGCGGAAATTGGTTTTTTACTTAACGCATTTAAATCTGGTCATCCCATTTCTATTGAAAATTTCAAAATTACAGACAGACATAGTAACGTCAGCCAGCTGAGAATCTTGGAGTCTTTATATATTTTTAAGACAAAACCCAGCTTGAATGAGGGCTTACCTGTTCATTTACTAAACTCATAATTTGATTGATTGAAGCTAACTGATTCCTTAGTTCTGACATAATCAATTCATCTTCATGAGTCAAAAACTCAATTTTCTTATTTTGATTACTAATCTTGAGACGATTGGAAATTCCTAAACCTAAACTTGATATAGTAGGGTAAGGCAATTTTGGACAGAGGCAATTTTGGACAAGCGAGGCAAAAGTTGGACAGATGCAATATCTCTAAAACTATTTATAATTTTCAAAAACTATAATGCTGTTAGAAATTCCCCAACCTTCTACTTTATAAATATTAGTTCGTTTGGTTTTGAAAAAGTATTAAATACCACTAGAAAAATTGTTGAATATGGGTGTCCAATAATTAATTGCCTCGCCTTCATTTTAGGGCTTCTCAAAAATAATACTAGAAATTATTTTTTCTAAAAAAAAATTAGTAGATGATACTAAAGGAAGGTTTAAAATAAAAAATTGATAAAAAATCGGGAATATCTAGTGTCCAATTTTGCCTCGCCTCGAAAAATGGTGAGGCAATTTTGGACACTTGAATAAAAAAACAACTAGTTCATAATGTTAAGTTATTAAGTAATACATTTTGTAATTTTCTTATCTTTTATATTATTCTTATATGTATCTATATTTTCTTAATAATTTTAACCAAAAATGATAGTTATTTGAAAATATTTTTTACCATATACTTCAAGAGAAAAAATATTGATTTGTAAAAAACGGAAAAAGAAAAAGGTTTTCTTTTCAAAGAAGGTATTAATAAAACCTATTACTAATAAAAAAATATGTACAATACAAAACCTGAAATAAAAGTGAACAATTCAATATATATTATAGCCATATACGTAACAAAATAAATGCCTGAATATAAGTCTTGTCTATTTACTTCAACTGAATGCTCAAAAAACTGCTTCTGTTCTTTTATAGATGGCACTAACCATTTTCGTTAAGGCCTGGGTTTCATGAATAAAGGACCTTTAATTACATCTGTGATTTGAAAAAGGTATGTAGGCTATTCGTTGGGTGCTATGGATACTCCTCTACCCCTGATGCCTGGCGGATGATCTTAGTGGAGTTAGTATGGACCGGCAGGGGTCACTTGCCTTAGTTAGGCACTGCGCATCACAAGGAACTGGATGTCCTTTGATGACTCTAACCAACGAATCCTCTATGGATTTAATCTTTCTTTGAAAAGCGAAAATGAAAGAATGGCCCCCCGTCCCGGGCGTTGCAGGGTGCTAAGAATCTCCCAGTTAATAAATACAAAAGAAAAATTTAAAATTGGTAATTGGAATGTTAGAAACATGAATCAGATTTGGAAGTTACAGCAAGTAGAGAATGAATTTATGAATTGCAGTTTGGATATCTTAGTGAAACACTTTGTAAAAGGATCGGTAAAGAACTCACACCAAGGCAATACATATCTACAGTATCTACTCAGGAAGAACGGATGGAGTTGGAAGAGAAGGGGTAGGAATGACGACACCAAGAGCAGAAAAGTCATTAATGGAATGAAGAGCTGTATATAGCAGATGGTCACTTGCAAAGTTTAAATCAAAGCAGTGCAATATGAGTACTATAGTTAACTATGCACCAACAAATGATTCCCCTGAAGACAGGAAAGATGAATACTATAAGGAATTGCAGTGTATAACAGATGAGATCCCAGAGAGAGATACGAAAATTGTGATTGGTGACTTCAATGCTGAAGTTGCAAGGAATAATCGAGGTATAGAGAATGTGATGGGTGTTGAGGGTCTTGGTGAAGTTGCAAATGAAAATGGGGCAGATTTTATAAGTTTTTGTTCTTTTCCAGCACAAGGACATCCACAAATATACATGGGCTTCATCATGTGGCAATTGCAAAAATCAAATAGATCACATAGCCATTGATAAAGAGAGAAGGAGGACTCTGAGAAGTATAAAAAGCTATAGAGGTGCAAATATTGGTAGTGACCACTAGCTCCTCTTGCTACACTGAAATTAAAACCGAATGCACCCAACGGAAATGTAGATAAAATATCTAGGTTTGATACAACTAGCTTCTAGAGGATAAGCAGAGAAATCTTTGTAATTGAATGTAAGAATCGATTTGCAGTCTTAGAGACTTTAGGACACAAATAGCAAACAATTAACGAATGATACTTGGGATACTATAAAAAGGAGACAAAGATAGAAGTTGATTGTTGGAAGTTTTTGAGGAAGTAATGAAAATTGCAAGGAGAGCATGCTGAGCATTCCAGTATTGATAGTGAGGTCAAAAGAAAAGCCAGAAATGACTGGCGAGAATATTTAGACAGGAAAGCAAATGAGTCTGACAAAGCTATGGATTCAGGGAGTGGCTATGGTATAAGAATTGTACATAGAATTACTATAGAAATCTCTACGGGAGCAAAGCAGAAGAAGCACATACCCATCAAAAAGAGAGATGGAGCTGTTATAACAACAGAAGATGAAGAAAGGCAACGTTGGATGGAACACTTTAGTGGGGTCATATATAGGAGATATAAAGGGATTAATTTGATTGATATACCTGAAGCTGAGGAATACCTTGATGTACCCATCAATGAATTCAGTGTGTTTGAAGTCGAAACTATCTTTTTAAATAACTCGAAGAGATGGGATGCCTCTAGTTATGATGGAATAACTGCTGAGATAATATTGGCCGAAAATGATGTGACTCCCAGATTACTTACAAGATTATTTTGTAGAATGTGGCGTGAAGAGGCAAAGCCTGATGAATGGGAGCTAGGAGTGTTGGTAAAAACGGCAATTAGGAGATCTGGCTGATTGCAATATTTACAGAGGTATCACACTTACGTCAGTTGTCATGAAAATACTATGTTGTTTATCCTCCTCTTGCATCTCATGCATTTTGTAATGCATAGAAGAGTTGGTGATGTTGGAAAAGGATTGGACTGGATTGGTAACAGAATATTAGCTGACCTAGAGTATGCTGATGATGCTGTCCTTATGAGCAGAAAACCAAAGGTCAAGATAAATAGAAGAAAGGCAGAGATGAGGAGATTGGAACATGCAATGGAAGAGGAAATATCATTGGAAGGAAAAAGGTTTAATGAGGTGGAACCATTTAAATATTCAGGAACCATGATATCTACTACAGGGATTAAGATTTTGAGTTCAATGAAAGATTGAAAAAAACAAATGAGACAATGGCTAGGTTAAGTAATATCTGGAAATCAAATCGCCTGAAATTACATATAAAAGTCTGGCTATATATCAGTTTAGTGAGATCGGTGTTACTGTGTTGATATGAGTCGTGGTATAACAATGAAACAATATCCAAAAGATTTTATAGATTTGAAAACAAAGCCCTCAGAAGAATATTGGGAGTTAAATGGCAGGACAGGATTAGAAATGAAACTATAAGAGAGATCACTCAAGTGCCATATGTGGATGAGATCATGGTGAGGGGTAGATGGAGATGGTTTAGGCATGCTCTTCGCTCTCTCCAAGAGATTAGTTCACCAAACTTTCAACCAGGCTCCACAAGGCCCTAGAAGAGTTGGAAGACCCAGGTCTACATGGCTGAGGACTATGAAGCGCGAAATAGATGTTGAATGGAGAAGTATTGATTTAAAAGCTCAAGATAGAGACGAATGGCAATCTAACCGAGGTCCTTTGCGTCATAAGGCGTAGGAGGAGATGATGATATGTGGTTTCAAGCTATTTGACTCAAAGTGAGTCACTTTGCCTCCCTGTTCCGCTAAAACCCATTTTGTTGCTATACCAATGCAAAATAATGGATGCTCCTTATCTTTATAAATTACCACATACCATTTTCCTACAACTGAGGCTTCCTTATATGGAGGTGAAACGCTCTCCCAAAATTAATTAAATTCCTTTGGATTCGCTATCAGGACTATCCAAGTAGTTTGAATAATCACTATTAATTAATTTGGTCAATTTAGATTTTTTTATATTCACTTTAGCGTTTGCACACATTTTTCTTAGAAATCGAGAAATATTTGGTTGCTTTGTATTATCATTATTTGTTTTGTTTTTATTTCTCTTGATGCCTTTCTTTAGGGTTTTCCCTTTATTGTTCTTCATTTCATCTCTTTTTCTTAAATCTTTGATTGCCTCCCTTTCTGTTACTATTTGAGCAAATGACTTTCTTATTCATGTTTTGTTTTTATCATTCTTGGTTGTTTTTTCTGTAAGATTATCTTTTGTAGGTAAAAGTGTCAATTTGATGGCTTGTTCAAAATATGAGGTAAAAATAATAAGAATAAACTGGATATTTACAACTTAGGACGAATATTGTTTATGGGATCAGCTTTGTCTGTCGTTGATATCTCTCACTCTCATGCTGTTTACTCTAATGTTGCTGCATTGAACACTATATAAAAAAGGCAACACGCCAGCTGCATCTTTTCTATTGCAGTTATCAACATGGAAATTAGCAGAAAAGGAAAAACATATTTTCCCTAATACCTGAAATTTTCATTTGGATTTGTGAATTATTCTAGGAACAATGTATATACAAGAAAGATTTTTTTTTTATTATTATTTGTAGCATTTGGGGTGACACCCCTCTTGAGGATGTCACCATGATTCGGTCGATCTTTTTGAAGGTTCCACCCCTGAGTGTCAACACCTTTGAGTGTGTCCCCAGTATTAAATAACTTTTTGAAAATCATATCATATCCCTCAAGCTAGAAAGACAAACTTTTTGTAGATGTAACTCTCAGGGTGTCACCCCCCTTTTAGGGTGTCACCCTGAGCAGACACTCCCCCCCCCCTTACTGCACTCCAAATGTCTTATTTTGTATGCTTATGATAACATATATGTAGGTTTACACATAAAAGTATATTTGAGTGCTCGAATACAAAGTTTAGTTTATATATTCATAAAGTAAGGCAAAATTGGACAGTTTTCAAAGCTATGGTGAGGCAAAATTGGACAGGCAACTTTCTCACTTTTTTCTTGGCGAGGCAAAATTGGACAATCTTGGATTACGGACACAAAAATTTATGTAAGTCCATAATTTTTTTATAGTATATTTATATTGATAGTGACCACAAATTGTCATAATTTGGAAATTGAGCGTAGCTGCTTAACGGAGATACGGACGTGTCCATAATTGCTTCGCTGTCCAGAATTGCCTCGCCTCTAAGATATTTTTTTCATTGATGAGATATAGGAATTTCTAATTCTCTGATGATTATGAGACAAACTATTTTTATATATGAGACCTCCCTCTTTTGAAAGCATGTTTGATTTTTGGTCATAAATTATCAATACAGCTTTTGTACAAAGGTTTCTAAAAAGGTGTCCATAATTGCCTCGCCTTACTATATAGAAGATGTTTAGTGCAGCAAAAATAAACGGGTTATGTTTTTCAAGGTTAGTGTGTCTTACTGTCCACATCAAAAGGTCACGAGCCAAAGATTCTGCCTCGTAAGTCTTATTTTGCAAGTCGTCAGATAGCATCTCTGCAACTTTTAGTGTCGATGCAAACGAACTCTCTGTATTAAAAGGAAAATGTCGGCTATGCATTTAATTTAATGAAACAGCAAACCTTGAAATGGCGCTTTTTAAGCTAGTGATGTCATACTCTGGGAGAAAAATTGCTTGCATACGCACTTCAACAACTACGTTACTTGATGTAATAAAAACGTCTTCTTGTCTTTCAACTATAGTGCCATATTTAAAATCTATACTTTTAGTTTTAGAGCTCATCCCACACGAGAAAAATGTCTGAGCGAACAATATCACTCCCAACAACAAAAACTTCATCTTGGAAACCTGTAACGAGAAAAATATATGTAATTACTCCTGTATTAAGAAGAAACACTTTTAACATATAATGTAATAAAAAAAAATCAAAATCTTTCCCTCACTTCTTTCCCTCTTATTTTAATTTCTTATGTGAGCCAATGGTACGATTCTCTCATCAGTGGGTTGGGATACGTTTTGAACTCTAAACCTATTGGCCGTTAATGTTTCCAAAATGTTAAATGGGCCTTCAAACTTAGGTGTTAGTTTATAATTGAGTCCTTTACGTACATATACCTGTATGTATACATTATCACCCACGGTATATGTTTTCGTTGGCTTCGCTATTCTATCATGATTCCTTTTCATTATGATTTGTGATTCTTCTAAATTCTTTCGAAGAATATCAAAATGACTTTTGCTTGCCTTTATACATTCTTTTAAAGGATTTGATAGATTAGTTGTAGGCGTTAATACATGGAAAGGCGTTCTAACTGGGGTACCATACAATGCTTCGTGCGGTGACATTTTAATTGATATATGATATGAATGATTCAGAGTACTCAGTACTGCAGGTATTGCAATATCCCAGTTGGGGTCTGATCCCCCTAGTGTTACTCTTAATATATTTAAAACCTTCCTATTTGCTCTTTCCAATAGCCCATTCCACTCTGTTAATAAATGTAAATGTATCCTTTCAAAGGGTTGATTGGGCACGGGATAAGCCCCTAGGCTGACAGGTGTTTTCGTATGCCATTTGTTTTCCTGACATGTGTGACAATTAGCTATGTGTTTTTTTATATCTGTAAGCATCGTATACCAGTAAAACAATAATTTGGCTTTCTGTGACATTAATGAGAACCCCGGGTGTCCATGCAATGGATTTGCATGCAACCAATTCATGACAGTGGAAATAAGTGAGATTGGTACCACTACCTGGTCGTTAGTTACATGTGGTGTATTGCGGGTTTTCCTTGTCACGGTCCTACACAGAATATTGTCTTTGATTATATAATTCTGCTGCTTATACTTTATATATTCCTTTTCCTTATGATTGCCTTTCATAGCATTTATGATTTTTTCTAATTTCTGATCTCTTCTTTGCTCAGTCTGTAATAATTCAGCACTCCAGCCCAAATCTTCTTGTTCAGATATCGATTTAACAATAGGCATGGGTGTTGATATATCTATTAATTCAGCTAAAGGCTCCGTACAAGATGATACGGGGTTGCGTGATAATGCATCAGCAATGATATTTGCTTTCCCAGGTAAATACCCGATTCTCGCGCCAAAGTCTTGAATGATCAAATGCCATCGAGTTCGTTTGGGGCTGTGGCTGAAGCCTTTAAAGAAGTCGGTTACTGGTTTATGATCAGTAAGAACCTTAACAGGATAACCGTATATTATGAACTTAAAATGCACTAGTGAATTAACAATAGCTAGCCCTTCCTTGTCTATTACTGCATACTTACTTTCGGAAGTTCTCAGTTTTTGAGAATAAAAAGCTATCGGGAAAAATTGTTTTTCATATTGCTGAAGCAATACCCCACCTACTCCTAAGTCTGAGGCGTCTGTTGCAATGAAGAATTCCTTACCGAAGTCAGGAAATTTTAAGATAGGAGAACTACACAGTTCATCTTTCAAGGTATTAAACGCCTGTTGATGCTGCTCAGACCATATGAAATCTACGCCCTTCTTCGTAAGATCAGTTAAGGGAGCGGCTATTATTGAATAATTGCATATAAAACGCCTGTAATATCCACTACAACCCAGAAATTGCTGTATTCCCTTGACATTAGTAGGTATCAGAAAGTTACGGATAGCCGACACCTTATCATGGACTACTTTAAGACCTTGGCTTGACACCATAAAACCCAAATAGACTAATTCTGTTTTGAAAAATTCACACTTACTAATCTTTACCCTCAAGTTATGTTGTCTTAGTCTCTGTAGTACTAGTTCTAGTTTACGTAGATGTTCTTCTAAGGTATTGGAAAATATTACAAGGTCGTCCATATAGGCATGCAATATATCCCCTAGCAAGTCTCCAAACACTATGTTAATCATTCTAGTAAATGTTATGGGAGCACAACGTAAACCAAAAGGCATACGTAAAAATTCATAATGTCCCTTGGCTGTGCTGAAGGCAGTGTATGGGATACTATTTTCTTCTAATGATATCTGGTGAAAGCCTTTAAGTAAGTCCAAACTGGTAGAATATTTATTCTGATCTAACAAAGATAAAATATCGTCAGTACATGGCACTGGGAATCGATCAGGGATCGTTTCCTCATTCAAGCAACAGAAATCTACGCAGATATACCATGTTCGATCTTTTTTCGGTACAACTATTGATAGAAAATTATAAGGGCTGTTCGATTTCCTAATGACTCCTTCTAGCATTTTACCTACTTCATCATTTATCTCATTCTGGAATTTCATAGGGAGTCTGTACGAGGGTACATAGATAATTTTCTGCTTGTCCTTTAACCTTATTTGATGTTCGATAACATCTGTTTTTCCTAAGGATCCATCCGTATTGGAAAAAACATCATGATATTCATTTAAAAGTCAAAAAAATTTCTGGTGAATTTCTTCGTCTTGAATGTCTTTATTGATTTTATTTTTAATAGATGGCAAAAGGGATTCATCGCTAACTGATTGAGCGTGATTGATTTCAGCGACGGTAAGAATACGATGTTTATAAATTTCTACATCCAAGATATGTTGATTTTTGTGTATTACTAAAGTGGTATTTAAATGATTACAGACTTCAATATTACTTTGTTGTTGTGAGCCTACTGTATAAATAGCTTGTGTGACGGACAATCAGTTAGTTTTCAAAGTGTCGGAAAGGATTAATATTTCAGATCCCGGTAACGTTTTCTTTACTTGCACTATTAAATTCGAAGGTACGTTCGGCTCGATAGATTGTGTGCAAGATGATATTACGGGTGAACGAGAATTCTGTTGGGTCGCGTATATTATTTCTTTATTAATGAGACAAGTTATTGGTTCTTCAACATACGTTACTGTTTTATTTGTCGTCTCCTTTTTATCCAAAACTGATTTTAAGGTATTAGAAGACTTATAGAATTTTCCTTTGATATACACGCCGTGCTTGGCAGGGGCTAAGATAATGTTTTGATTACCCATAGACGGGTATCCTATAATCACAGCTGGATACATATCAATGTTTTGTACAACAACAAATGTATCGGCAAACGTGCGCTTACCGACCTTGTACTGAACATGAGTTACGCCTATTACATTTAACTCATTATTTCCTATACCCGAGAGCCTTACTCCGGACTTCTCTATAGGGAAGTTCGAAAACAACAAATGATGTGTCCTCAAATCCATGATATTACGTGGACTACCAGAGTCAAAAAATAATGTAAAGGATCGGTGTTCTAAATTTACAGCATATAATGTTGGTCGTAACTCATTTAGGCTTATTATTGTGTGAATTTGTTGCAAATCTACGAGAGCATGCACTGATTTATTTGATTCGGTCGTGTGTTTCATAGGAAAATCTATTGCCTCACAATGATCTGATAAAACATTAAAAGGATTATTTAATACTACTGATGTTGATTTGAATGACCCAACATCACTCTCTTCCCCACTCGAGTTAATTATGTGGTATTTGCTTTGCTCTGCACATTCTGAAAATTAGTCTGACCTTGCGAGTTCTGGCTAAACGGCCCAGGATCAGAGTTATTTGAAGAACTGTTTGTTTGTTTTTGATTCTGAACTGCATTGACGTTTGGCTGTTTCTTCTTATTGAACTGGGGATTTTTCTTTTTATTTCCATAGGGAACTGACTGTGGAATTGACTGTGTATTTCTAGGATTATGTTGTGTCTTACGCGAGTAGCACTGACTATATGAATGAGTTGAACTATTATGTAACGAACAGAATCTCATTCTGCAGTCTGCAATTAAGTGACCTTAACGTTTGCAATTATAACACGTCATTCCTGCAACTTGACTATTAACTACGTTTACATGTTGTGGCTTTGTTTCATTTTTTTGCAAAAACTTGTGTAAACAAGGGATCAAGATTAGTACACTTAGACATGTGTTTCTTTATCTGTTTATATACGTCCAATTCAGTACTTGCTGGCGTTACCTTTTATCAAAACACCGCACTAAAGCTTCTGGCAACACAAGTGTCATGCAAGTTAAATACATTAATCGTAAAAAATCTTTCACGGAGATGTTATCTCTACTAACCCAAGTGGAATTACCTAAAATATCTTGATACTCGTTTAGCCTATCGGCAATGAGAGCTGCTCTCTCTCTGTAACATTAAGCCGAGTCATAGTGGCTTGATTAAGTGTATTTCTTAATGTTAAAACTACATCTAAGGCTTCCTCACCGCCATAGACCGCACGTAGCCTAACTTTGAAATCGTCCCATGTAACTGCCTCTTGAAATGAAACTCCCCTATAGAAAAGTCTATAAAACTTTTAGCTTCTTGTAATTGTACAAATGGGTCTATAATTTGTTTAGCATTTAAATGGGCGTCGACGGAAGAAATCCACGACTCTATATTCTGAGGTAAGAACCCATTGACTCGACCTTGAAAAGGAAGGATAGCTGATCGCGCATTTACTAACGTAACAATGGGAGCGGGGATGGGGTTACTTGGACTCACAGGAGGTGTCATGTTTACTTTAACTTGTTTCTTATCTCTTCAATTCCTTGCAATCCTATCAAAATGTCTATATGAATACAGACATCCACTGCGTAAACGCATAAGCACTTTTCAATAAAGATTATAACACAATCCCCCAATACAATGATACTAATATAAAGATATTTCCCGAGAACTTCTGAAAGAAAACGGAATTAGCACAGAGAAAAAGAAAAATTCTAGACGAGAATTCGAAGTTGAATACAGTTTCCTTTAATGAAAGAAAAATGAAGATTAGCAAACAACTCACCCCAGCAATAATGGACGATCGACTCGTGATAACAACACTTCACTGTCTAAAACTGAAATGAATAAAGAAATGTACTTAGCTTGAGTTTATATGGGCGAAGGGCGATGTCGTCATTTCCTATCTCTCTCACTGGTTTGCGAGAGTTTAGCCGTTTGGGTGAATGTTTTCGGTCCGATTTGCCGATGTAATGTTGAACGTAGTGTTTCCTGGATGTAATTCTTGAATGTTTAATAAACGTTGAATGTCAGTCCTTCGTTTTCTTGAGATGTTGATTGAAGATCCAGTTCCTCAGTTTGTATAACATTTATAGTTGATATTCAATGTGTTCATTTCTTCGGTGGACGTAGATACTTTGTCAAAATTGTAGATTCATTGCTGTTGATTCTCTTGTTACTAATGTTGATTTAGTTTAAACGCTGCCACCAATTGTTGGTGTGGTACTGTTATAAACACAAATTATGTTTCCAATCAAATGTTTCTTCAATGTGTTATGTATTTTAGACTTTGTAGGTTACTTCTTCTAAATAAGTCTAAGTAAGTTAACTTTAAAACAGTTTATTAACATCTCCATCACAGGAGTATAGATGGTTTGGTCGGATGACCATTCCGTATGACAGGTTGATCAGAACTAACTAAAATATCCATATTGATGATAACGTATTTTATGTATTTTAGACTTTGTAGGTTACTTCTTCTAAATAAGTCTAAGTAAGTTAACTTTAAAACAGTTTATTAACATCTCCATCACAGGAGTATAGATGGTTTGGTCGGATGACCATTCCGTATGACAGGTTGATCAGAACTAACTAAAATATCCATATTGATGATAACGTATAGTTAGTTATCTCAGCATTTAATGATATATGTAAACACAACATTAAAACAGTAAGGCACCTGTATCCGGTCAGACACAACTCTTCTCACGGTTTGTTTTATGTTTACTCCTCATGGAAAATGTTACATTGCAAATGGTTAGCTTGGTCTTGACTTTCGCATCCTGCTTATGACTGACTTGGCGTTCTCACACTCCTCCTAACTTCTACATTGACCTCTTGGGTCATGGATTTAATCATGTAATTTTACACACATTACATTAGCTCAGACAGCTACCTTCAATTAATTGAACATTATACAATACGTTGAAAATATGTTTACTAGGAGTGTGACTGGATATATATATATATATATATATATATATATATATATATATATATATATATATATATATATATGTATATTATATATCTTTTTTTTTACTTCAGCCATAAACAAATGATTAAGGATGAATGTTCAAATAGGTACATTTAAAAAAAAATACATACCTAACAGATATTGTCAAAAACAAAGAAAAATGCATGGAAAATATAGTTTATACATATGGTACATTGCTAGCAATTGATTATATGGTACCAAAAAAAAATTACTGACGTACATATGATTCGGTAATTTGTAAAGAATAGTTGTCACCTTTGTCAAAAATACAGATTATTATAACACAGTAACTAATAAAGAATATTTGTTACCTTGGTAAAGATATAAGTTTAGCGCACAAACAAAAATTCCTGGAACGTACACGCACCACGGTTTCATATATATATATATATATATATATATATATATATATATATATATATATATATATATATATATATATATATATATATATATATATATACACATATATCTATATATATATATATATATATATATATATATATATATATATATATATATATATATATATATATATCTGTATATATATATATATATATATATATATATATATATATATATATATATATATATATATATATATATATATATATATATTTATATATATATATATATATATATATATATATATATATATATACATATATATATACATATATATATATATATATATATATATATATATATATATATATATATATATATATATATATATATATATATATATATATATATATATATTTATTTATATATAGAGCTTATATATTTTATTAGATGCCCATAGATTCTTTATTTTAACATTTCGGGCTTATATATTTTATTAGGTGCCCAAAAAATGATTTGTTTTTAAAATGTTTTTAAAATGTTTTTTTAAATGTTTTTTAAAATACAAATGTTCTAGAGTCTCTTCAACTACATATTACTAGCGTACTGACCGCTGTTCGTGCACAACACTTTTCCAAGACAATTTTACTCCTTTAAGCAAATGAAGGGGCCAATAACAAACGGCTTTAAATTGAAACAAATAAGGAGTTTTGTCCGGACAGGGCAAAACGTCCTTTTTTGAGCTCCATCTTACTTTTCCTTAACCTACGCCAAACAAAGATGTTAACGGCGATAAATATCATCACCGTAACGCTGATTGCTGCTAGTAACACGTAGAAACGAAGATCTGCATAAGTCGGTAACGGGTGGTCCATCTCGGTTAATTTCATCAACCGCTTAGCCACTCGTGCGTTGCATGGGAGAGGTAAAGATGGGATTGTAGTGGACCACGTGAAATTCTCGAAGTAGGCCCGTTCTCTGATGATAGTGTTAATTCCTCGGACTGTGTAATTCGTGGACGTACCGATGCAACCATCTGCTGCAACGAAGATTTGGCAATAGGACGTGGATCCGTCCGGGCATGATACATTGAAGCCGGCCTTGTCGTATCATATCCACGAGCCGTTGTTCAGTCTGCAATTGAACTTATTATCGTCAAAGGGATAAAGTTTTTTCCAGACAACTTTCATGTGTATGGGAGAGAGCACCGTTTAGCAATATACCTAACTCGCATGAATCCATTGATTTTTTATGGAATTCAAAGGACTCAGCTGTACATATTTTTTTTATCCATTGTGTCTGAACAGTGACTTAATTTATTTAAGTCTTTAATGACCGTATATGTTTCCTTGTCCGGGGAAATCAATATGTGTCCTGTCAAACTGGATATTACTGGGCTTGAGTTATTCATCATTAAAGTCGGAAATGGTGATATCCCGTATGATTGCCAGGCATCGGAAGAATCAAAGGGAATTGTAATCATAATCCTGTAGTTTCCAATGCTTACTGTAATTAGGCTGTAATAAAATTCTAACCTACATGCATCTAACAAATGAATATAACCTAATTTCTCCCGTCCGTTCTCCACAATTAACATTAAGTCTCTTATCGACAACAAATGCGGTGACAGAACACCTTTAGTCGCTAACGTAATAGCTTCCACATAGTCTTTTGATTTCTCAATGAAATGTGCAATTTTATTATGGATATGATCTATTTTTGAATTATAATACGTTAACGTTGCCAACAAGTCTTGTACTTCCATAATCTAACTGATATTACTAGAATGTTCGTTCTCCAAACTCATAATTTGATTGATTGAAGTTAACTGATTCTTTAGTTCTGATAAAATTAATTCATTTTCATGAGTCAAAAACTCAATTTTCTTATTTTGATTACTAAACTTAAGACGATTTGAAATCCCTAAGCCTAAACTTGCAACAGATCCAAAGATGTTTAGTGCAGCAAAAATAAACGGGTTACGTTTTTCAAGGTTAGTGTGTCTTACTGTCCACATCAAACGGTCACGAGCCAAAGATTCTGCCTCGTAAGTCTTATTTTGCAAGTTGTCGGATAGCATCTCTGCAACTTTTAGTGTCGGTGCAAGCGAACTCTCTGTATTAAAAGGAGAGTGTCTTCTATGCATTTCATTTAATGAAGCAGCAAACCTTGAAATTGCGCTTTTTAGCTAGTGACGTCATTCTCTGTGAGAAAAATTGCTTGCATGCGTACTTCTATAACTATGTTACTTGATGTAATAAAAACGTCTTCTGTTCTCTCTACTATAGTGCCATATTTAAAATCTATACTTTTAGTTTTAGAGCTCTTCCCACACGAGAAAAATGTCTGAGCGAACAATATCACTCCTAACAATAAAAACTTCATCTTGGAAACCTGTAATGAGAAAAATTTATGCAATTACTCCTGTATTAAGAAGAAAAAAATGTTAACATATAAATTTCATAGATATAAAATAAGAAAAAAAATTCCCTCACTTCCTTCTCTCTTATTTTAATTTCTTATGTGAGCCAATGGTACAATTCTCTCATCATTGGGTTGGGATACGTTTTGAACTCTAAATCTATTGGCCGTTAATGTTTCCAAAATGCTAAATGGGCCTTCTAACTTAGGTGTTAGTTTATAATTGAGTCCTTTACGTACATTTACCTGTATGTATACATCATCACCCACGGTATATGTTTTAGTTGACTTCACTATTTTATCATGATTCCTTTTCATTATGATTTGAGATTCTTCTAAATTCTTTCGAAGGATATCAAAACGACTTTTGCTTGCATTTATACATTCTTTTAAAGGATTTGATAAATTAGTTTTAGGCTGTAATACATGGAAAGGCGTTCTAACTGGGGTACCATACAATGCCTCGTGCGGCGACATTTTAATTGATATATGATATGAATGATTCAGAGTACTTAGTACCACAGGTATTGCAATATCCCAGTTGGGGTCTGATCCCCCTAGTGTTAATCTTAATATGTTTAAAACCTTCTTATTCGCTCTTTCCACTAGCCCATTCGACTCTGGGTGATAGATCATGGTATTGATTCTCTTTATGCTAAGGAATTCACACAATGAGGTAAGGAAATGATTATTAAATTCTCCACTGGAGTCTGAGATTGTCATGTGTGGAATTCCATGTTTACAAATGTAACACTCGTAAAACTTCCTAGCGCATTCAATCGCAGTTTTAGTTTTAAGCGCTATTAGTTCTGTATATCGAGTCAAAGCATCTACAATTACTAAGAGGTGCTTATTTCCTCTCTGTGACTCGTAAAATCTTGTTAATAAATCTAAATGTATCCTTTCAAAGGGTTGATTGGGCACGGGATAAGCCCCTAGGCTGACAGGTGTTTTCGTGTGCCCTTTGTTTTCCTGACAAGTGCGACAATTAGCTATGTGTTTTTTTTATATCTGTAAGCATCGTATGCCAATAAAACAATGATTTGGCTTTCTGTGACATTATGGAGAACCCCGGGTGTCCATGCAATGGATTTGCATGCAACCAATTTAGGACACTGGATATAAGTGAGATTGGTACCACTACCTGGTCGTTAGTCACGTGTGGTATATTGCGGGTTTTCCTTGTCACGGATCTACACAGAATATTGTCTTTGATTACATTATTCTGCCGCGTATACTTTATATATTCCTTTTCCTTACGATTTCCTTCCAAAGCATTTATAATTTTTTCTAATTTCTTATCTTTTCTTTGCTCAGTCTGTAATAATTAAGCGCTCCAGCCCAGATCTTCCTGTTCAGATATAGTTTTAACAATAGGCATGGATGTTGATATATCTATTAATTCAGCTAATGGCTCCGTACAAGATGACACGGGGTTGCGTGATAATGCATCAGCAATGATATTTGCTTTCCCTGGTAAATACCCGATTCTCGCGCCAAAATCTTGGATGATCAAATGCCACCGAGTTCGTTTGGGGCTGTGACTAAAGCCTTCAAAGAAGTCGGTTAGGGGTATGATCAGTAAGAACCTTGACGGGATAACCGTATATTATGAACTTAAAATGCACTAGTGAATTAACAATAGCTAGTCCTTCCTTGTCTATTACTGCATACTTACTTTCGGAAGTTCTCAGTTTTCGCGAATAAAAAGCTATCGGGAAAACCTGTTTTTCATATTGCTGAAGCAATACCCCTCCTACTCCTAAGTCTGAGGCGTCTGTTGCAATAAAGAATTCCTTACCGAAGTCAGGAAATTTTAAGATAGGAGAACTACACAGTTTATCTTTTAAGGTATCAAACGCCTGTTGATGCTGCTCAGACCACATGAAATCTACGCCCTTCTTCTTAACATCAGTTAGGGGAGCAGCTATTATTGAATAATTGCGTATAAAACGCCTGTAATATCCACTACACCCCAGAAATTGCTGTATTCCCTCGACATTAGTAAGTATCGGAAAGTTACGGATAGCCGACACCTTATCGGGGACTACTTTAAGACCTTGGCTAGACACCGTAAATCCAAAATAGACCAATTCTGTTTTGAAAAATTCACAGTTACTAATCTTTACCCTTAAGTTATGTTGTCTTAGTCTCTGTAGTACTAGTTTTAGTTTACGTAGATGTTCTTCTAAGGTATTGGAAAAGATTACAAGGTCGTCCATATAGGCATGCAATATATCCCCTAGCAAGTCTCCAAACACTATGTTAATCATTCTAGTAAATGTTATGGGAGCACAACGTAAACCAAAAGGCCTACGTAAAAATTCATAATGTCCCTTGGCTGTGCTGAAGGCAGTGTATGGGATACTATTTTCTTCTAATGATATCTGGTGAAAGCCTCTAAGTAAGTCCAAACTGGTAAAATATTTATTCTGACCTAACAAAGATAAAATATCGTCAGTATATGGCACTGGGAATCGATCAGGGATCGTTTCCTCATTCAAGCGACGGAAATCTACGCAGATACGCCATGTTCGATCTTTTTTCGGTACAACTATTAATGGAAAATTATAAGGGCTGTTCGATTTCCTAATGACTCCCTCTTCTAGCATTTTACCTACTTCATCATTTATCTCATTCTGGAATTTCATAGGGAGTCTGTACGAGGGTACATAGATAATTTTCTGCTTGTCCTTTAACCTTATTTGATGTTCGATAACATCTGTTTTTCCTAAGGATCCATCCGTAGTGGAAAAAACATCATGATATTCAGTAAAAAGTCCAAACAATTTCTGGTGAATTTATTCTTCTTGAATGTCTATTGATTTTATTCTTAATAGATTGCAAAAGGGATTCATCCGCAACTGATTGAGCGTGATTGATTTCAGCGACGGTAAGAATACGATGTTCATAAATTTCTACATCCAGGATATGTTGATTTTTGTGAATTACTAAAGTGGTATTTAAATGATTACAGACTTCAATATTACGTTGTTGTTGTGAGCCTACTGTATAAATAGCTTGTGTGACGGACAATCAGTTAGTTTTCAAAGTGTCGGAAAGGATTAATATTTCAGATCCCGGTAACATTTTCTTTACTTGCACTATTAAATTCGAAGGTACGTTCGGCTCGATAGATTGTGTGCAAGATGATATTACGGGTGAACGAGAATTCTGTTGGGTCGCGTATATTATTTCTTTATTAATGAGACAAGTTATTGGTTCTTCAACGTACGTTACTGTTTTATTTGTCGTCTCCTTTTTATCCAAAACTGATTTTAAGGTATTAGAAGACTTATAGAATTTTCCTTTCATATACACGCCATGCTTGGCAGGGGCTAAGATAATGTTTTGATTACCCATAGACGGGTATCCTATAATTACAGCTGGATACATATCAATGTTTTGTACAACAACAAAGGTATCGGCAAACGTGAGCTTACCGACCTTGTACTGAACATGAGTTACGCCTATTACATTTAATTCATTATTTCCTATACAGTACCCGAGAGCCTTACTCCGGACTTCTCTATAGGGAAGTTTGAAAACAACAAATGATGTGTCCTCAAATCCATGATATTACGTGGACTACCAGAGTCAAAAAATAATGTAAAGGATCGGTGTTCTAAATTTACAGCATATAATGTTAGTTGTAACTCATTTTGGCTTATTATTGTGTGAATTTGTTGCAAATCTACGGGAGCATGCACTGATTGATTTGATTCGGTCGTGTGTTTCATAGGAAAATCTATTGCCTCATAATGATCTGATAAAACATTAAATGGATTATTTAATACTACTGATGTTGATTTGAATGACCCAACATCACTCTCTTCCCCACTGGAGTTAATTATGTGGTATTTGCTTTGCTCTGCACATTCTGAAAATTAGTCTGAACTTGCGAGTTCTGGCTAAACGGCCCAGGATCAGAGTTATTTGAAGAACTGTTTGTTTGTTTTTGATTCTGAACTGCATTGACGTTTGGCTGTTTCTTCTTATTGAACTGAGGATTTTTCTTTTTATTTCCATAGGGAACTGACTGTGGAATTGACTGTGTATTTCTAGGATTATGTTGTGTCTTACGCGAGTAGCACTGACTATATGTATGAGTTGAACTATTATGTAACGAACAGAATCTCGTTCTACAGTCTGCAATCAAGTGACCTTGACGTTTGCAATTATAACACGTCATTCCTGCAACTTGACTATTATTAACTACGTTTACATGTTGTGGCTTTGTTTCATTTTTTGCAAAAACTTGTGTAAACAAGGGATCAAGATCAGTACACTTAGACATGTGTTTCTTTATCTGTTTATATACGTCCAATTCTGTACTTGCTGGCATTAACTTTTTATCAAAACACCGCACTAAAGCTTCTGGCAACATAAGTGTCATGCAAGTTAAATACATTAATTATAAAAAATCTTTCACGGAGATGTTATCTCTAGTAACCCAAGTGGAATTACTTAAAATATCTTGATACTAGTTTAGCCTATCGGCAATGAGAGCTGCTCTCTCTATAACATTAAGCCGAGTCATAGTGGCTTGATTAAGTGTATTTCTTAATGTTAAAACTACATCTAAGGCTTCCTCACCGCCATAGACCGCACGTAGCCCAACTTTGAAATCGTCCCATGTAACTGCCTCTTGAAATGAAACTCCCCTCAAGTACGCACTCGCATCTCCTTTAGAAAAGTCTATTAAACTTTAGCTTCTTGTAATTGTACAAATGGGTCTATAATTTATTTAGCATTTAAATGGGCGTCGACGGAAGAAATCCACGACTCTACATTCTGAGGTAAGAACCCATTGACTCGACCTTGAAAAGGAAGGATAGCTGATCGCGCATTTACTAACGTAACAATGGGAGCGGGGATGGGGTTACTTGGACTCACAGGAGGTGTCATGTTTACTTTAACTTGTTTCTTATCTCTTCGATTCCTTGCAATCCTATCAAAATGTCTATATGAATACAGACGTCCACTGCTTAAACGCATAAGCACTTTTCAATAAAGATTATAACACAATCCCCCAATACAATGATACTAATATAAAGATATTTCCCGAGAACTTCTGAAAGAAAACGGAATTAGCACAGAGAAAAAGAAAAATTCTAGACGAGAATTCGAAGTTGAATACAGTTTCCTTTAATGAAAGAAAAATGAAGATTAGCAAACAACTCACCCCAGCAATAATGGACGATCGACTCGTGATAACAACACTTCACTGTCTAAAACTGAAATGAATAAAGAAACGTACTTAGCTTGAGTTTATATGGGCGAAAGGCGATGTCGTCATTTCCTCTCTCTCTCACTGGTTTGCGAGAGTATAGCCGTTTGGGTGAATGTTTTCGGTCCGATTTGCCGATGTAATGTTGAACGTATTGTTTCCTGGATATGATTCTTGAATGTTTAATGAACGTTGAATGTCAGTCCTTCGTTTTCTTAAGATGTATATTAAAGATCCAGTTCCTCAGTTTGTATAACATTTATAGTTGATATTCAATTTGTTCATTTCTTCGGTGGACGTAAATACTTTGTCAAAATTGTAGATTCATTACTGTTGATTCTCTTGTTACTAAAGTTGATTTAGTTTAAATGCTGCCACCAATTGTTGGTGTGGTACTGTTATAAACACACATTATGGTTCCAATCAAATGTCTCTTCAATGTGTTATGTATTTTAGACTTTGTAGGTTACTTCTTCTGAATAAGTATAAGTAAGCTAACTTTAAAACAGTTTATTAACATCTCCATCACAGGAGTATAGATGGTTTGGTCGGATGACCATTCCGTATGATAGGTTGTTCAGAACTAACTAAAATATCCATATTGATGATAACGTATAGTTAGTTATCTCAGCATTTAATGATATATGTAAACACAACATTAAAACAGTAAGGCACCTGTATCCGGTCAGACACAACTCTTCTCACGGTTTGTTTTATGTTTACTCCTCATGGAAAATGTTATATTGCAAACGGTTAGCTTGGTCTTGACTTTCGCATCCTGCTTATGACTGACTTGGCGTTCTCACACTCCTCCTAACTTCTACATTGACCTCTTGGGTCATGGATTTAATCATGTAATTTTACACACATTACATTAGCTCAGACAGCTACCTTCAATTAATTGAACATATAACAATACGTTGAAAATATGTTTACTAGGAGTGTGACTGGATATATATATATATATATATATATATATATATATATATATATATATATATATATATATATATATATATATATATATACATATATATATATATATATATATATATATATATATATATATATATATATATATATATATATATATATATATATATATATATATATATATATATATATATATATATATATATATATATATATATATATATATATATATGTATTATATATATTTTTTTTAACTTTAGCCATAAACAAATGATTAAGGATGAATGTTCAAATAGGTACATTTAAAAAAAATACATACCTAACAGATATTGTCAAAAACAAAGAAAAATGCATGGAAAATACAGTTTATACATATGGTACATTGCTAGTAAATGATTATATGGTACCAAAAAAAATTACTGACGTACATATTATTCGGTAACTTGTAAAGAATAGTTGTCACCTTTGTCAAAAATACAGATTATTATAACACGGTAACTAATAAAGAATATTTTTTACCTTGGTGAAGATATAAGTTTAGCGCACAAACAAAAATTCCTCGAACGTACACGCACCACGGTTTCATATATGTATATATATATATATATATATATATATATATATATATATATATATATATATATATATATATATATATATATAATATATATATATATATATATATATATATATATATATATATATATATATATATATATATATATATATATATATATATATATATATATATATATATATATATATATATATATATATATATATATATATATATATATATATATATATATATATATATATATATATATATATATATATATATATATATATATATATATATATATATATATATATATATATATATATATATATATATATATATATATTTATATATAGAGCTTATATATTTTATTAGATGCCCATAGATTCTATATTTTAACATTTCGGGCTTATATATCTTTTTAGGTGCCCAAAAAATGATTTGTTTTTAAAATGTTTTTAAAATGTTTTTTTAAATGTTTTTTAAAATACAAATGTTCTAGAGTCTCTTCAACTACATATTGCTAGCGTACTGACCGCTGTTCGTGCACAACACTTTTCCAAGACAATTTTACTCCTTTAAGCAAATGAAGGGGCCAATAACAAACGGCTTTAAAATGAAACAAATAAGGAGTTTTGTCCGGACAGGGCAAAACGTCCTTTTTTGAGCTCCATCTTACTTTTCCTTAACCTACGCCAAACAAAGATGTTAACGGCGATAAATATCATCACCGTAACGCTGATTGCTGCTAGTAACACGTAGAAACGAAGATCTGCATAAATCGGTAACGGTGGTCCATCTCGGTTAATTTCATCAACCGCTTAGCCACTCGTGCGTTGCATGGGAGAGGTAGAGATGGGATTGTAGTGGACCATGTGAAATTCTCAAAGTAGGCCCGTTCTTTGATGATAGTGTTATTTCCTCGGACCGCTTAATTCGTGGACGTACCGATGCAACCATCTGCTGCAACGAAGATTTGGCAATAGGACGTGGATTTGTCCGGGCATGATACATTGAAGCCGGCCTTGTCGTATCGTATCCACGAGCCGTTGTTCAGTCTGCAATTGAACTTATTATCGTCAAAGGGATAAGTTTTTTCAGACAACTTTCATGTGTATGGGAGAAAGCACCGTTTAGCAATATACCTAACTCGCATGAATCCATTGATTTTTTATGGAATTCAAAGGAGTCAGCTGTACATATTTTTTTTATCCATTACGTCTGAACAGTGACTTAATTTATTTAAGTCTTTAATGACCGTATATGTTTCCTTGTCCGAGGAAATCAATACTTGTCCTGTCAAACTGGATATTACTGGACTTGAATTATTCGTCATGAAAGTCGGAAATGGTGATATCCCGTATGATTGCCAGGCATCGGAAGAATCAAAGGGAATTGTACTCATAATCCTGTAATTTTCAACGCTTACTGTAATTAGGGTGTAATAAAATTCTAACCTACGTGCGTCTTACAAAGGAATATAACCTAATTTCTCCCGTCTGTTCTCCACAATTAACGTTAAGTCTCTTATCGGCAAAAAATGCGGTGACAGAACACCTTTAGTCGCTATCGTAATAGCTTCCACATAGTCTTTTGATTTCTCAATGAAATATGCAATTTTATTATAGATATGATCTATTTTTGAATTATAATACGTTAACGTTGCCAACAAGTCTTGTACTTCTATAATCTGACTGATATTACTAGAATGTTCCTTCACCAAACTCATAATTTGATTGATTAAAGTTAACTGATACCTTAGTTCTGATAAAATTAATTCATTTTCATGAGTCAAAAACTCAATTTTCTTATTTTGATTACTAATCTTAAGACGATTTGAAATCCCTAAGCCTAAACTTGCAACAGATCCAAAGATGTTTAGTGCAGCAAAAATAAACGGGTTACGTTTTTCAAGGTTAGTGTGTCTTACTGTCCACATCAAACGGTCACGAGCCAAAGATTCTGCCTCGTAAGTCTTATTTTGCAAGTTGTCGGATAGCATCTCTGCAACTTTTAGTGTCGGTGCAAGCGAACTCTCTGTATTAAAAGGGAAGTGTCTTCTATGCATTTCATTTAATGAAGCAGCAAACCTTCAAATGGCGCTCTTTAAACTAGTGACGTCATTCTCTGTGAGAAAAATTGCTTGCATGTGTACTTCTATAACTATGTTACTTGATGTAATAAAAATGTCTTCTGTTCTCTCTACTATAGTGCCATATTTAAAATCTATACTTTTAATTTTAGAGCTCTTCCCACACGAGAAAAATGTCTGAGCGAACAATATCACTCCTAACAATAAAAACTTCATCTTGGAAACCTGTAATGAGAAAAATATATGTAATTACTCCTGTATTAAGAAGAAAAAAATTTTAACATATAAGTTTCATAGATAAAAAATAAGAAAAAAAAATCCCTCACTTCCTTCTCTCTTATTTTAATTTCTTATGTGAGCCAATGGTACAATTCTCTCATCAGTGGGTTGGGATACGTTTTGAACTATAAATCTATTGGCCGTTAATGTTTCTAAAATGCTAAATGGGCCTTCAAACTTAGGTGTTAGTTTATAATTGAGTCCTTTACGTACATTTACCTGTATGTATACATTATCACCCACGGTATATGTTTTAGTTGACTTCGCTATTTTATCATGATTCCTTTTAATTATGATATGTGATTCTTCTAAATTCTTTCGAAGGATATCAAAACGACTTTTGCTTGCATTTATACATTCTTTTAAAGGATTTGATAAATTAGTTTTAGGCGGTAATACATGGAAAGGCGTTCTAGCTGGAGTACCATACAATGCCTCGTGCGGCGACATTTTAATTGATATATGATATGAATGATTCAGAGTACTTAGTACCGCAGGTATTGCAATATCCCAGTTGGGGTCTGATCTCCCTAGTGTTAATCTTAATATGTTTAAAACCTTCCTATTCGCTCTTTCCACTAGCCCATTCGACTCTGGGTGATAGATCTTGGTATTGATTTTCTTTATGCTAAGGAATTCACACAATGAGATAAGGAAATGATTATTAAATTCTCCACCGGAGTCTGAGATTGTCATGTGTGGAATTCCATGTTTACAAATGTAACACTCGTAAAACTTCCTTGCGCATTCAATCGCAGTTTTAGTTTTAAGCGCTATCAGTTCTGTATATCGAGTCAAAGCATCTACAATTACTAAGAGGTGCTTATTTCCTCTCTGTGACTCGTAAAGTCTTGTTAATAAATATAAATGTATCCTTTCAAAGGGTTGATTGGGCACGGGATAAGCCCCTAAGCTGACAGGTGTTTTCGTATGCCCTTTGTTTTCCTGACATGTGTGACAATTAGCTCTGTGTTTTTTTATATCTGTAAGCATCGTATACCAGTAAAACAATGATTTGGCTTTCTGTGACATTAATGAGAACCCCGGGTGTCCATGCAATGGATTTGCATGCAACCAATTCAGGACAGTGGAAATAAGTGAGATTGGTACCACTACCTGGTCGTTAGTCACATGTGGTGTATTGCGGGTTTTCCTTGTCACGGATCTACACAGAATATTGTCTTTGATTATATAATTCTGCTGCGTATACTTTATATATTCCTTTTCCTTACGATTTCCTTCCAAAGCATTTATAATTTTTTCTAATTTCTTATCTTTTCTTTGCTCAGTCTGTAATAATTAAGCGCTCCAGCCCAGATCTTCCTGTTCAGATATAGTTTTAACAATAGGCATGGATGTTGATATATCTATTAATTCAGCTAATGGCTCCGTACAAGATGACACGGGGTTGCGTGATAATGCATCAGCAATGATATATGCTTTCCCTGGTAAATACCGGATTCTCGCGCCAAAATCTTGGATGATCAAATGCCACCGAGTTCGTTTGGGGCTGTGACTAAAGCCTTCAAAGAAGTCGGTTAGGGGTATGATCAGTAAGAACCTTGACGGGATAACCGTATATTATGAACTTAAAATGCACTAGTGAATTAACAATAGCTAGTCCTTCCTTGTCTATTACTGCATAATTACTTTCGGAAGTTCTCAGTTTTCGTGAATAAAAAGCTATCGGGAAAACCTGTTTTTCATATTGCTGAAGCAATACCCCTCCTACTCCTAAGTCTGAGGTGTCTGTTGCAATGAAGAATTCCTTACCGAAGTCAGGAAATTTTAAGATAGGAGAACTACACAGTTCATCTTTTAAGGTATTAAACGCCTGTTGATGCTGCTCAGACCATATGAAATCTACGCCCTTCTTCGTAAGATCAGTTAGGAGAGCGGCTATTATTGAATAATTGCGTATAAAACGCCTGTAATATCCACTACACCCCAGAAATTGCTGTATTCCTTTGACATTAGTAGGTATTTGAAAGTTACGGATAGCCGACACCTTATCGGGGACTACTTTAAGACCTTGGCTAGACACCGTAAATCCAAAATAGACCAATTCTGTTTTGAAAAATTCACACTTACTAATCTTTACCCTTAAGTTATGTTGTCTTAGTCTCTGTAGTACTAGTTCTAGTTTACGTAGATGTTCTTCTAAGGTATTGGAAAAGATTACAAGGTCGTCCATATAGGCATGAAATATATCCCCTAGCAAGTCTCCAAACACTATGTTAATCATTCTAGTAAATGTTATGGGAGCACAACGTAAACCAAAAGGCCTACGTAAAAATTCATAATGTCCCTTGGCTGTGCTGAAGGCAGTGTATGGGATACTATTTTCTTCTAATGATATCTGGTGAAAGCCTTTAAGTAAGTCCAAACTGGTAAAATATTTATTTTGACCTAACAAAGATAAAATATCGTCAGTACATGGCACTGGGAATCGATCAGGGATCGTTTCCTCATTCAAGCGACGGAAATCTACGCAGATACGCCATGTGCGATCTTTTTTCGGTACAACTATTAATGGAAAATTATAAGGGCTGTTCGATTTCCTAATGACTCTATCTTCTTGCATTTTACCTACTTCATCATTTACCTCATTCTGGAATTTCATAGGCAGTCTGTACGAGGGTACATAGATAATTTTCTGCTTGTCCTTTAACCTTATTTGATGTTCGATAACATCTGTTTTTCCTAAGGATCCATCCGTAGTGGAAAAAACATCATGATATTCAGTTAAAAGTCCAAAAGATTTCTGGTGAATTTATTCTTCTTGAATGTCTTTATTGATTTTATTTTTAATAGATTGCAAAAGGGATTCATCCGCAACTGATTGAGCGTGATTGATTTCAGCGACGGTAAGAATACGATGTTTATAAATTTCTACATCCAAGATATGTTGATTTTTGTGAATTACTAAAGTGGTATTTAAATGATTACAGACTTCAATATTACGTTGTTGTTGTGAGCCTACTGTATAAATACCTTGTGCGACGGACAATCAGTTAGTTTTCAAAGTGTCGGAAAGGATTAATATTTCAGATCCCGGTAACGTTTTCTTTACTTGCACTATTAAATTCGAAGGTACGTTCGGCTCGATAGATTGTGTGCAAGATGATATTACGGGTGAACGAGAATTCTGTTGGGTCGCGTATATTATTTCTTGATTCATGAGACAAGTTATTGGTTCTTCAACGTACGTTACTGTTTTATTTGTCGTTTCCTTTTTATCCAAAACTGATTTTAAGGTATTAGAAGACTTTTAGAATTTTCCTTTGATATACACGCCGTGCTTGGCAGGGGCTAAGATAATGTTTTGATTACCCATAGACGGGTATCCTATAATTACAGCTGGATACATATCAATGTTTTGTACAACAACAAAGGTAACGGCAAACGTGCACTTACCGACCTTGTACTGAACATAAGTTACGCCTATTGCATTTAATTAATTATTTCCTATACAGTACCCGAGAGCCATACTCCGGACTTCTCTATAGGGAAGTTCGAAAACAACAAATCGATGTGTCCTCAAATCCATGATATTACTTGGACTACCAGAGTCAAAAAATAATGTAAAGGATCGGTGTTCTAAATTTACAGCATGTAATGTTGGTTGTAACTCATTTAGGCTTATTATTGTGTGAATTTGTTGCAAATCTACGGGAGCATGCAGTGATTTATTTGATTCGGTCGTGTGTTTCATAGGAAAATCTTTTGCCTCACAATGATCTGATTAACCTTTAAAAGGATTATTTAATACTACTGATGTTGATTTGAATGACCCAACATCACTCTCTTCCCCACTGGAGTTAATTATGTAGTATTTGCTTTGCTCTGCACATTCTGAAAATTAGTCTGACCTTTGCGAGTTCTGGCTAGACGGCCCAGGATCAGAGTTATTTGAAGAACTGTTTGTTTGTTTTTGATTCTGAACTGCATTGACGTTTGGCTGTTTCTTCTTATTGAACTGAGGATTTTTCTTTTTATTTCCATAGGGAACTGACTGTGGAATTGACTGTGTATTTCTAGGATTCTGTTGTGTCTTACACGAGTAGCACTGACTATATGTATGAGTTGAACTATTATGTAACGAACAGAATCTCATTCTGCAGTCTGCAATCAAGTGACCTTGACGCTTGCAATTATAACACGTCATTCCTGCAACTTGACTATTATTAACTACGTTTACTTGTTGTGGCT